>NC_092351.1:75052926-75160284 GCF_963676685.1 Mytilus edulis | reverse complement strand
CTTTCTAGTCTTACATTACAGCTAATTATTTTTCGCAAGGTTCAAGTTTACTTAATGAATTTTAATAAAGAAAGATACATATGAAAAACATTTATTGCTGTTTCTCTCTCCATTTATAACATTTTATTTGTTTATTTTGTGTATTTATAGGTGATCAGACATCTTGGTTTTCATGATCAATAGGTCATTACTGAAGAGGAAACTTAAAGTTGAAATTTATTTACAAAGTGCATAATTGGATTAATTTGAACTGGAATGTGTGCTTTCCTACAAAAAAGAAACAGGAAATTTCATCATTATCACATGATAATGCAATAAACAAAATGGAGTTCTATTATAGATACACAAAAACACTATTGCATAAAAGCAACAACATATTATATATATTATTTGAAAGAAAGGAGAATGCAGAACAAAGGAACACCAGTTTTATCCACTTATTTATATCGCTCCCTCATATCAAATATACGGAAGAAGATCATTGAAGAACAATTTGCAAAAATGTTTTCTCTTAGAATTGAAGGAAAATGTTATAAAGTGAATGGAATAATGTATTCACTGAATTCTTACGTAGTGGATTGAAAACTGTACACAAACTGAAACAGAAGAAAATTTTAATTTAAAATAACACGAAAAGTGTATATTTTATTATTTAATCTGCAAATATATAAGCAAATTCTTTAGAACACCACAAATGGTATGACATTCAAATTGGTTGCTTATTAATATATTGCATTGAAACAATTACAAAGAAAACAGAATCATTTGCTACAAATTTTTTTTATAAATCATAGTTAAATTTTATAAAAAGTATGAACAATACCTAGATCTAAACAGTCAGACTTTATCAATTTTCAATGTCATTAAAATGTTGAGTCAAACATTTATGAAAGTTTTGAATATCATTTGCATCAACTATACAGTCTTGTAATAATTATATTCATACTGTTTGTATACATGGTATAGCGAAGAAATGTTTAACAAGAACAAATAAGGGAAATTTGATGTTCAGAAATTTCTTTAGAGGAAATTTGAAGAACAATGATTTCATTAGAGGAAATTTGTTGTCTTGAAGGAAATCTTTTTCCCTTGAAAAAACAATTTCCCTTGAGGAAAAAACAATTTCCCTTTGAGGAAAAATCTTTTTCCTTTAGGGAAATTTGATTTCCCTTGAGGAAAACAACTATTCCTCTAAGGAAATTGTTGAAAAAAGGGGCATAACTTTTTAAACAGTGGTGCTAGAGCCAAACAATTTTAGGACAAATATCAGGGAACCAATACCAACCAAGTTATCAACTTCATTTTGACTTAACTCCAAAAATTAAGGTGAACAACTTTTGCACTCAGCGGAATTGCAAACTTGTCCCGTGGACAAATCTGCTTTTCTGAGATGTTTTACAAGGTTCCAAAAATGTGTTATGCCCTACAGCTTTCCATCCAGCTAAGGCAGAAGTATATTCTCTTTTATTCTCATATATCCAGTATTTGCAACAAATTGTAATTTTTCTGAAGAAAAAAATTCAAATGGAAAATAATGTTTGTATTGTAATATAGTATGTTCCCATGGGCATGATGGGAAGAAAAATTGTTCCTATGTGAAAAAAAATTGTTCCCATGGGAAGAAAAATTGTTCCCATGGGAAGAAGATTTGTTCCCATGGGAAGAAATATTGTTCCCATGGGAAGAAAAATTGTTCCCATGGGAAGAAAATTTGTTCCCATGGGAAGAATTAATTCCCATGGGAACTTTTTGTATTCATCTTTTCCCATGGGAACTTTAAAGTTCCTATGGGAACTCTAAACTTCCCATGGGAAAAGTAATTTTTCCCATGGGAACTTCCAATGTTCCCATGGGAAATTCTAATATTCCCATGGGAATTATCAAATTTCCCATGGGAAATGTACTTTTAATCAGCTGCAGTGACAACAGTGACAACAGTGACAAGTTGGGACATATGGCATTTTTTTAATTTTTCAATAATCTATCACTGGGCTAATTTTTTTTTTGATATCTTGTAAACCGACAAAGTCAGATTTGCCGATACCGGAATGGCAAATTTGTCCCGCACAGTGTTTTTTATACATTTCTTTATAACTTCTATTGGTTTTTTTTTTCAAAAATATTTAGGAATCATTATCTCAAAGTTCGTATATAATTTTATATGTAAAGAATTTTCAAGACTCAAAAAATGTTAAAACACAATTTACTAATCGTAGTCCGAGTCTGTTCAATATATTTCTGCATATACAAATAATTGTGTTCCGAGTTTGTTATCGTCCGAGATTGTTATAAAACGGTTTTGTGATAGGCTGATTCTATTTTAGTCCGAGTTATGCAGCAGCGTAGGCTTTCATGTCGGGCTTGCCAACATAAAATTTTTAAAGAAAAAACTATACATAAAATGAAATAATATATATTT
This sequence comes from Mytilus edulis, assembly GCF_963676685.1. Lineage (NCBI taxonomy): Eukaryota > Metazoa > Mollusca > Bivalvia > Mytilida > Mytilidae > Mytilus > Mytilus edulis. The sequence goes on along the minus strand of NC_092351.1, from coordinate 75,157,865 downwards.
GACATGTCAATAATTATTTGAACAATAACTAACAAAGGTGGACAATCAAATCTCATTTATTCGAAAATTGTTTTTGATATTTTAAATATAAAAAGAAGACGTGGTATGATTGCCAATGAGACAACTCTCCACATTAAAGACCAAAAAGACACATAAATTAACATCTATAGGACACCCATACATAGTCAGATATTAAAGGCCCCGAAATGAAAGAGTGAAACAATTCAAACGAGAAAACAATCGGCCTTATTTATATAAAAAAATGAACGAAAAACAAATAATGTAAAACGTAAACATATTAAGACAAACACTGAATTACAGGCTCCGTATTTGGTACAGGCACATACATAATGTTTGTTTTCAGATTTCATATCGAAATATATAACTTATCAAATTGTATAAATTAAATATTTATATTAAAATTATTTTAGCTATGCAAAATAAAAATAAAAACAAATATTACAGAGACGCAACCATATAAAGTCAATATTAATCAGAAATATTCATTTGACTTAGATCTTAATAATCTATATTTTATACAACTTGTGTTCTAATAATTGCCTTGTACATAAGGGATGTCGTACATAAAAGCTGGTCCCAAAACTAATGCACACAACTTTTTCGGTAAAACTCAAATTTAGACATATTGTTTGATCAGCCGAATTCATTCCATAAAAATGTTAATTGCCTTAATTGTTATTGATAGTCAAATGAATACTGCTTCTTATAATAAATATATCGAGATTAGTTTCTCCAGAAGTGGTTCAGTAATATCGATAACTTGTCTCATGGTGAATATTACAATTTATTTCAAGTCTCTAAAACTCAGTCTTATAAAAAAGAAGATATGGTATGATTGCCAATGAGACAACTATCCAAAAAAGACCAAAATGACACAAACATTAACAACTATAGGTCACCGTCTTGGAAATTATCTATTACGTCTTCCAGAGGACAAAAGAATCTAGAATTTACTGAGAACACGTATTCTAAAAAATCGTATGGAAACAAGCTGATGGTACACCATAAATAGAACCTATGTCATATGTCCTTTATGTAAATAAATGATCAAATCATGTATTTGTGAATAATATCATTATTTATATATGTTATAAGAGTACTATTACTGAACATCGGAAGAAATATATACCGAAATATCAAACAATATACTCATCTGTACTGAAAATGCATAATATACTGTCATTGTGTCACTGTCGGTCATTGTATAATTTATCTATATCAAGTATTTGTATAGTAATACAAATCCTTGTCTATATGTACCAAGAAGCTATCTAACATCATTTAGAAAGATGCATGTATCTTTAAGGTTTATGATCTTTGGAAATTACACTTTTGTTTTTAGTTGCCTCAACTTGTCTCTCTATTCTGTCATTTATTGTTTTGGGTTTGTAATTTGTCCTCATTTAACACATATGTTGTGTCTGAGTGTAAATAAAGAAATGAATTGAAGGATGTTCGCTACAATTTTTCAAAATAATATTTTTTAAATTATTTTGATAGTATATGAATAAAGTAACTGAAAAAGCAGAACAAACTAAAGATTCCGTGTGCTTGTTTTCGAGATATAAGCCATTTAAATTTTCTCTGGACTTTTCATATATTCGACAATGGCATTTTTAATTGTGGCTTTTTAAACTGTGTTATACAATTATGAAAAGTAAGGTAGGGGGTAGTGTGGATTTCCTTTCAATGACATTAAACGGCTAAAATGATAAATAGCGTACACCAAAAGCCCAGTTTCGTCCTAAAAATGCGTGAAATATTTGCCACTTGACGTTATACAACCAACACAGCCAATAAATCATTTGCAATTATTCCTTAAAACCGCTTAATTAAATAACTTTTTTGTAACTTGTATTTATCATAAGACATCACAAAACTCTTGATATTCTCAATGATCGAAAATGTAAATATTGTACTGTACAGTTACTTTTGTAGAAAATGACAAACATTTTGTTTATGCATTGTACATTTTATTCAGATCTGGTTTTTGAAAGCAAGTGCAATTAACTCAAATTTTAACGATTTCAAAAATGATGACAAATTTATTGTTCTGACTCTCTTTAATGAAATGTTAATGGTTAATAGCAGAAAATAATGTAATTGTATAGTCTTTTGTTGTAAAAAGCTTTATTATTTCGTTTTAAACTAGTTGTTGCATTGGTATTTGTTATTAATTTCAAAGACATGCATTGCGCCTTTTGTGATTTTTCATAAAGTACTGCATATTTTCTTTTTCTTATTGCAAAGTTATGTTCAGGACTTTAAACCATTTGACAGGCATATTTTTTTGTTCGGATTTGTGCTGCGTTTTGAAAATAATGCGATTTTTTTTCAAAAGATTCTGAACTAGAATTTACATTTAATGTCTGTCACGATCCGTTACCAGAACTTTCACGATCGTTTCTCAATACTTGACCGCCGTTAGATATTCTTTCACGATCATTGTTCCCGTTAAACCGAATGACACTCGTGGTTTTAAAGGTAAAATCATTTAACAAAATTGTAAATGTACACGTTCAAGTATATATGTATATCTATATTTTAAAAACTCCTTCTATTCTGATCCATATAACAATATTGGTAAAACTATTTAATCAATCAATTCAAGTTGACTGCACTCAATTGGCATTGTTTTGTCTACATTTTGTATATTATACACTAAACATAGCTTATGTGTGATTTGTTCCTTGGGTCAATGTTTTATTTGATAAAAAGAATATAACACGTAGAAAAAGAAAATATCTTAATAGTTGATACGTTCAATAACGTTACAATATACTGTTAATTTGAGATTTGATGGCATTTTGCCTCTTGAAAATATAAAAAAAGGTACTCAACTGGTGCTAAAAAAAGGGTATAGAATCATATTCAAAACAGTGTGGTCCTGGCCATTGATTGACGACCTTAATTATCCCATTGACTGTGACAGATTAGGTGAACGTTTGTCTGTAACGACCATTGCTCACTTCTTACTTATTATAGAATTTAAACTGTGGGGTCGCCAAAGGTTCTTAACGCCTTTAATAATAAAAGAATTCGAAAAATTATTCAGGAATAACCTTTATGTTTTGATTTATATTATTGATATAAATCAACACATCGTATTATTCCGGATTCGTTTTTCGAATTGCTTTATTTAGGTAATGAGAACCTTTGGTGACCCCACAGATTCAGTGTCTTTAAAAAGTACATAGTGAGCAGTGATTGTTACCGACAAACGTTCACCTAATCTTTCCCAGTCAATGGGATAAGTTAGGTCGTCAATCAATGGCCAGGACCACACTGTTTTGAATATGAATCTACTTACAGCGATAACATGACAACTAGATGTTTCAAATATTTCCCTTAAAAATTCCTACCCACCCCAAATAGGACATTATCAATCGGCAAGAAAAATATCGAACAAACAGGCTTTGAAAATTTTGGCAAAATGTATGCTTCCAAAATGTTGAATGTGAACTTAAACATTTTTGTGAATAGCAGTGAAATAAATACTTGGACATTTCTGGATTATCCAAGAACTCTAATTATTTTCACAGATACAATTAGATATAAATAAATGTATACTTATTTTAGTGTTTCCTGCAGCTTTTAAAAAGGGCAGGGTAATTGTTAGCTCAGAGGGCACATTAAGCGCGATGGACAACAATTTTAGGGCACTTACTTAACATAAACAGGCAATTTCTATAAAATGGATTCATTTAAAACATACTAGTTTTATACTATAAAAAGGACATATACATCTGTAATCAATCATTAAAACAAATTGTTAAACAAGAAAAAGTGTTTAAAACATATATATATGAAATATTTAAAACAATAAACACAATTAAAAACAAAATCAGTTCTTTAAAAACAAGAAAGCACTATGTCATATACATGTATATAAAAATATTGCTTTGGTCATATCAATTGTCATTGACAAATCCTCCTTTTTTTCCCTAAAAACAGGTTGACACATTCCCTGATATCCAGGGTCATTTTTAGTAACCAAAATTTATTAAATTACAAAAAAAAAAATAACTTTACAAATTAACACCTTCCCCTCTACACCCTTTTCCAAATTAAATTAATATAGATACAACAAGTATTACTACTTTCATGGCACTACCATATCAGCTGTTTATTTTAAATGTCTATAAATAGCCAGACATAGTTGTCTGTTACTTAGGTGTTTTCCCAAGTATTTTTCCCGCCTAAAATGATCATGTGACATGTTTGTAAACAAAAGAAAACATTTGATCAAGGAATTCATTTATTTTCTGGATTATTCTGCTTTTAATAATTTAGTTTGGATTTGTATTCATTTCATTTAAGGTACAGTCAAGCATTTGTATTTAAAAAATAGTTTGCAAAGAATTTTTACTTTTCAATTTGACAAATGTCTCATGATCGCCGTTCATTGGCTTGTTCAACCATGCAAACAATGTAAATTATGTAAATTAGAAATCTATCAGCTGTAAAAAAAAATTATCTAAGCATCACATCGATGTTTTTTCATTAATCTTCTAGGCAAAACGATGTTTCTGGGACTTGGGGGATACAATCAGGACCCGTGATTAGTATCTGTATTCACTATTCAATCTATTGCAGTTTGCTAATCAGCTGATTACGAAATCGATTACAAAATGGCGACCTAGTGAACTTTTGTTTTGAAGGGAAATAACTGGAGCGGTATTCTATATTCATAAAATATGTCTTTCAGTACCGGTTGTTAATTACGACGATAAAGGCATGGCGTCAGGAATTACGACAAAATTAGGGCAGGGCGCCAATTTTTTTTCCCAAAAAGGGCAGGGCGTCGAGAAATCGCGGCAGGGCGCCATTACACGCCAAAACCAACTGTAGGAAACACTATATTTTCTCCTCAAAGCCATCCTATAACGATTTTCATACAACATTTTGGAAGCAAACTTTACAAACAACTGACATTAGCATTTTTGTAATATGTTTATTTCACACATTTTGATTGGTCTAACTACATGCTATTTTGTAATACCAAAGATTTCCTCTCGCTCAAACCATTGGTGTCAAAAGGTATTTTTAGCCAAAAAAGTCATATACGACATTTTAGAAAAGAGGGACGAAAGATACCAAAGGGACAGTCAAACTCATAAATCTAAAACAAACTGACAACGCCATGGCTAAAAATGAAAAAGACAAACAGAAAAACAATAGTATACATGACACAACATAGAAAACTAAAGAATAAACAACACGAACCCCACCAAAAACTAGGGGTGATCTCAGGTGCTCCGGAAGGGTAAGCAGATCCTGCTCCACATGTGGCACCCGTCGTGTTGTTTATGTGATTACAAATCCGGTAAATAGTCTAATTCGGTAGGTCACATTCATGAAAGGGAAGGGGATTGTAGTTACGACGTAAGGAACATATCCGATATCATTTGTGAAACGGTTATTTCATAACGGTCAACCAACTCGTGATGGCGTCCGTAAAATTTACGAAGGGATGATTTCAACTTCACCATTTGGAACTCTTGGTTTAATAGCTTCCTTGTGAGCAGTAACCCTCTATCAAGAAAATCATGATAGGAAATGCAAGCACGGGAATATCGTATCAATTGGGAGATATATACCCCGTATGCAGGTGCTGCTGGAATGTTGCTACTTAGAAATGGAAAGTTCACAATTGGAAAGCTGAAATCATCTCTTTTGTCGTAAAGTTTAGTTTTCAATCGACCCTCATTGTCAATTTCTAGATGTAAGTCAAGATATGAAGCCGACTTAACTGTATCTGTAGTATCCTTTATCTCCAATTCGATGGGATAGATGCGTTCCACATAGTCACCAAATTTTGAATTGTTTAGTGAAAGAACGTCATCTATATAGCGGAAAGTGGAGTTAAAGGATATTGCTAACTTCTTATCTTTCTTCCTAAGAAGTTCCTGCATGAAGTCAGCCTCATAATAATAAAGAAACAGGTCGGCAAGTAGAGGGGCACAGTTTGTTCCCATTGGGATGCCGACAGTCTGTTGAAAAACACGTCCTCCGAACGTTACAAATATGTTGTCAATCAAGAAATCAAGCATCTTGATAATATCGGTTTCAGAGAATTTTTTGTTTGAATCAGAGTGATTCTTTACAAAGTATGATTTATCCCTCCCTAAGACAAGATACTTGTATCTACGTTGGCCATTCTTTTTTATGAAGCAAAGTAATACCAACTCTTTCAATTTGTCTTTTAGTTTGGAATGTGGAATACTTGTATAAAGAGTAGAAAAGTCAAATGTTTTAATACTGTTACAAGATGAAAGAGAGTTAGATTGTATGTACTCTAAAAGATCTTTGGAATTTTTAAGTATCCACATCTGATTCACGCCACCTCTAGAATAGGCAGTTTCACAATAACTTTGAAGCCCGTCTTTGATTGCTGATAAAATAGATGTTAATAATTTAGAAAGAGGTTTCGTGGAGCACTTGGAAGACCCAGCAATATACCGTTGTTTGTAAGGACACTTATGTAGTTTAGGTATCCAATACAGTGATGGAAGATCCAGTTCTTCATCTTTAATTGAAATACCAAAGGAACAAAGAACAGACCTATGATTATCCAGGATTTCCTCTTTGGTAAGTGTCGTGAGGGTATATGTTGAGTTTCCAAGTGAATTGTCTATACCTAATTCGTTTATCAAGCAATTAATGTAGTGACTTTTACAGACAAAAACGATGTTATTTGGGGCTTTGTCTGCGGGGACAACAACATATTTATCATGGAGGTCGGATAAGTGTTTAGCAACATTTGGGTCTTTAAAGATTGACGTAGCATGGGCATTGATGGACCCATTCAGTTTCTTGATTCTGATTTGTATTAACGACCTCACTGCCTTAATCCATTCGGATAGAGTGTCTACGTCTTCCTTTTCACGTTTAGCCCATTGCCTGGCATAATCCTCGACTGAGTCCATCAAAATTTTAAAGTTGTATTTCCAATTGATGGATTTAGGCTCACGATATTTCGGACCTTTCGATAACACATTTCGTAGAGAAGTGTTATTAACAATGTTAAGGTCACCGGTAATAACGTGGCCAGCAGGATTATATATGAATTGGGAACTAGCACAAGTGCAATCAGGAGGTTTAGACTTGAAGTCGTCAATATCGAGATTCTGCAAAACGCGTTTGTAATTGAGTGATTCTTTACAAAGTATGATTTATCCCTCCCTAAGACAAGATACTTGTATCTACGTTGGCCATTCTTTTTTATGAAGCAAAGTAATACCAACTCTTTCAATTTGTCTTTTAGTTTGGAATGTGGAATACTTGTATAAAGAGTAGAAAAGTCAAATGTTTTAATACTGTTACAAGATGAAAGAGAGTTAGATTGTATGTACTCTAAAAGATCTTTGGAATTTTTAAGTATCCACATCTGATTCACGCCACCTCTAGAATAGGCAGTTTCACAATAACTTTGAAGCCCGTCTTTGATTGCTGATAAAATAGATGTTAATAATTTAGAAAGAGGTTTCGTGGAGCACTTGGAAGACCCAGCAATATACCGTTGTTTGTAAGGACACTTATGTAGTTTAGGTATCCAATACAGTGATGGAAGATCCAGTTCTTCATCTTTAATTGAAATACCAAAGGAACAAAGAACAGACCTATGATTATCCAGGATTTCCTCTTTGGTAAGTGTCGTGAGGGTATATGTTGAGTTTCCAAGTGAATTGTCTATACCTAATTCGTTTATCAAGCAATTAATGTAGTGACTTTTACAGACAAAAACGATGTTATTTGGGGCTTTGTCTGCGGGGACAACAACATATTTATCATGGAGGTCGGATAAGTGTTTAGCAACATTTGGGTCTTTAAAGATTGACGTAGCATGGGCATTGATGGACCCATTCAGTTTCTTGATTCTGATTTGTATTAACGACCTCACTGCCTTAATCCATTCGGATAGAGTGTCTACGTCTTCCTTTTCACGTTTAGCCCATTGCCTGGCATAATCCTCGACTGAGTCCATCAAAATTTTAAAGTTGTATTTCCAATTGATGGATTTAGGCTCACGATATTTCGGACCTTTCGATAACACATTTCGTAGAGAAGTGTTATTAACAATGTTAAGGTCACCGGTAATAACGTGGCCAGCAGGATTATATATGAATTGGGAACTAGCACAAGTGCAATCAGGAGGTTTAGACTTGAAGTCGTCAATATCGAGATTCTGCAAAACGCGTTTGTAATTGAGTGATTCTTTACAAAGTATGATTTATCCCTCCCTAAGACAAGATACTTGTATCTACGTTGGCCATTCTTTTTTATGAAGCAAAGTAATACCAACTCTTTCAATTTGTCTTTTAGTTTGGAATGTGGAATACTTGTATAAAGAGTAGAAAAGTCAAATGTTTTAATACTGTTACAAGATGAAAGAGAGTTAGATTGTATGTACTCTAAAAGATCTTTGGAATTTTTAAGTATCCACATCTGATTCACGCCACCTCTAGAATAGGCAGTTTCACAATAACTTTGAAGCCCGTCTTTGATTGCTGATAAAATAGATGTTAATAATTTAGAAAGAGGTTTCGTGGAGCACTTGGAAGACCCAGCAATATACCGTTGTTTGTAAGGACACTTATGTAGTTTAGGTATCCAATACAGTGATGGAAGATCCAGTTCTTCATCTTTAATTGAAATACCAAAGGAACAAAGAACAGACCTATGATTATCCAGGATTTCCTCTTTGGTAAGTGTCGTGAGGGTATATGTTGAGTTTCCAAGTGAATTGTCTATACCTAATTCGTTTATCAAGCAATTAATGTAGTGACTTTTACAGACAAAAACGATGTTATTTGGGGCTTTGTCTGCGGGGACAACAACATATTTATCATGGAGGTCGGATAAGTGTTTAGCAACATTTGGGTCTTTAAAGATTGACGTAGCATGGGCATTGATGGACCCATTCAGTTTCTTGATTCTGATTTGTATTAACGACCTCACTGCCTTAATCCATTCGGATAGAGTGTCTACGTCTTCCTTTTCACGTTTAGCCCATTGCCTGGCATAATCCTCGACTGAGTCCATCAAAATTTTAAAGTTGTATTTCCAATTGATGGATTTAGGCTCACGATATTTCGGACCTTTCGATAACACATTTCGTAGAGAAGTGTTATTAACAATGTTAAGGTCACCGGTAATAACGTGGCCAGCAGGATTATATATGAATTGGGAACTAGCACAAGTGCAATCAGGAGGTTTAGACTTGAAGTCGTCAATATCGAGATTCTGCAAAACGCGTTTGTAAGCTCACCGACGAAACTCTATAAATGATGTTTAGATGCTAAACACATCTGTTATGAGCTGGGTTTTTTTACACGTTTTGATCTTTTAAAATGATTAGGTTGACAACGTGACTGTCTAGAATTTTGTTTAAGATCGTGTTGAGCTTAGAAATTATTGCTTTAAACACCTATTCAAATACCTAATTGGCCGTTTCAAAGTCAAGCATATATGGGTAATTTCATTGTTCGTACCCTAAAATTAAAATAAAGTCACGTCATTGGTTTAATTTCCATTGTTTGTGAAATTTTTAACCAATTAGGACGTTTTGGTGTAAATTTTTGAAAAAAAACCAGGATGTATTAGATTCTGAAACAGCGAGTATTCAGTCTCCATAGATCAATACACTGACATTCAATTTTATACTACTACATGTATTTCTTTAAAAAAAAAAATACATTAGTGATGTCATTCATTATATCCCCTGTCACTGTATCGTGTGCCCTGAAGCTTAAAATAACTTATATAGTTTAAGTTACATTGGATCAGAAATCTTCTAAAACCGATGCGCATTTCTTAAGAATGTCGTTAATTTTTATGCTCCGCCGTGGGCAACCGGGGTATTAAGAGTTACCTTTGACCACCCGTACGTTACATTTTCGCACTCTAATCGCCTCATCCAGATTTTATGAATTTATACACAATGCTAATAACCAGAAAAATAATTCAGGCAGTGAGTAACTTGCCGTTTAAGAGTTATGTCCCGTTTTAATTTTTACAAATTTTAAATCTTGAGGGTAAATCTCATTAATCTTAATTCATATCCTTAGACACAGTCCTTTTTAGAATCATATTCAAAAGAATGTGGTCCTGGCCATTGATTGACGATCTAAATTATCCCATTGACTGGGACAGATTAGGTGAACTTATCTGTAACGACCATTGCTCACCTTCTTATTATAGAATTTAAACTGTGGGGTCACCAAAGGTTCTTAACGCCTCTAATAATAAAAGAATTCGAAAAATTATTCAGGAATAACCTTTATATTTTGATTTATATTATTTATATAAATCAACACGTTGTATTATTCCGGATTCATTTTTCGAATTGCTTTATTTAGGTGTTGAAAACCTTTGGTGACCCCACAGATTCAGTGTCTTTACCAAGTACATAGTGAGCAGTGGTTGTTACCGACAAACGTTCACCTAATCTGTCCCAGTCAATGGGATAATTTAGGTCGTCAATCAATAGCCAGGACCACACTGTTTTGAATATGATTCTATATTTGTTTTATAACATGTTATTTGCACTAACTGACTCACATTAAAATGAGAATTGATATGGGGAACATGTCAAAAAGACAAAAAACAGACCAAAGAGCAGACTACAGCTGAATGCTACCAATTGGTCTTAAACGCAACAAGAAAATTCCGCACACGGGGGTGGTCCTCTTGCCCCCTCCCCCCCAAAAAAAATGTGTACTTGTTCATAACCCGTATCATGCCAAACATGGCGTTTAATAAGCTAAAATGTATGTGACATAGCTACATGAAAATTTACTGATTGCTAAAAAGAATAACTAGAGGGTCCAAGGACCCTGTGTCGCTCACCTGATATTTTTATTTACAATTGTTACATGATAAATGCAACTGTTGTACTGTCGTTTAGTTTCAGAGATATAATACTAAAAAGTGCATTTGAAACCTATGCTTTATTTCAGCCATGTGGGCAGGCAGGGTCATCATACACAGTGGTCCCTGGATATCCTAGTGGTGATTTAAACCAAGTTTGTTTAAATTCAACAGTTGTTTAAGGGGAGAATTTTTGTAAAATTTATCTAACAAGAAATGCAAAGTAATGAGAAAGTTGTGAAGTAGTTTTGTTGTTGCGCAACACCCCCCCCCCCCCCCCCCCCACTTTGCCAAAAAAACCAAAAAGGTAATAAAAAATTATCATATAAGGGCAATCTATCCTATTAATGATTTCTGCAAAATTCAGTTGATTGTGCAAGGGTTGTATAGCCAGCTGAGGTCGTTAAAAACTCTCTTTCTTTTGTTGTTGCAGATAGATCTTGACCTGATAAGCAATTTTACCACATGTCAGATTTGCTCTAAATGCTTTGGTTTTTGAGTGATAAGCCAAAAACTGCATTTTACCCCTATGTTCTATTTTTAGCCATGGCGGCCATCTTGATTGGTTGGCCGGGTCACCGGACACAATTTTTAAACTAGATACCCCAATGATGATTGTGGCCAAGTTTGGTTTAATTTGGTCCAGTAGTTTCAGAGGAGAAGATTTTTGTAAAAGATAACTAAGATTTACGAAAAATGGTTAAAAATTGACTATAAAGGGGAATAACTCCTAAAGGGGTCAACAGACCATTTTGGTCTGCCGACTTATTTGTAGATCTTACTTAGCTGAACATTTTTGCTGTTTACAGTTTCTCTCTATCTATAATAATATTTAAGATAATAACCAAAAACAGCAAAATTTCCTTAAAATTACCAATTCAGGGGCAGCAACCTATCAATGAGTTGTCCGATTCATCTCAAAATTTCAGGGCAGGTAGATCTTGACCTGATAAACAATTTTACTACATGTCAGATTTGCTCTAAATGCTTCGGTTTTTGAGTGATAAGCCAAAAACTGCATTTTACCCCCTATGTTCTATTTTTAGCCATGGCGGCCATCTTGGTTGGTTGGCCGGATCACCGGACACAATTTTTAATTCAGATACCCCAATGATGATTGTGGCCAAGTTTGGTTTAATTTGGTCCAGTATTTTCAGAGGAGAAGATTTTTGTAAAAGATAACTAAGATTTACGAAAAATGGTTAAAAATTGACTATAAAGGGCAATAACTTCTAAAGGGGTCAACAGACCATTTTGGTCATGTTGACTTATTTGTAGATCTTACTTTGTTGAACATTTTTGCTGTTCACAGTTTATCTCTATCTATAATAATATTCAAGATAATAACCAAAAACAGCAAAATTTTCTCAAAATTACCAATTCAGGGGCAGCAACCTACCAACGGGTTGTCTGATTCATCTGAAAATTTCAGGGCAGATAGATCTTAACCTGATGAACAATTTTACCCCATGTCAGATTTGCTCTAAATGCTTTGGTTTTTGAGTTATAAGCCAAAAACTGCATTTTACCCCTATGTTCTATTTTTAGCCATGGCGGCCATCTTGGTTGGTTGGGCGGGTCACCGAACACAATTTTTAAACTAGATACCCCAATGATGATTGTGGCCAAGTTTGGTTTAATTTGGTCCAGTAGTTTCAGAGGAGAAGATTTTTGTAAAAGTTAACGACGGACGACGACGACGGACGACGGACGACGGACGACGGACGCCGGACGCCAAGTGATGAGAAAAGCTCACTTGGCCCTTCGGGCCAGGTGAGCTAAAAATGAGAAACATGGAAATTCCGTTGGACATTCCGTATCAGATTAAAGATGTTTGCCATGGTAGTAAGTCATAGTCACATGAACTTGAAACTTAGTTACATGTTACATCGTTATTATCCGCCACTATTAAACGTGTTACGATTTTGTGGTAAAAATCGAGCTTACACATGTATATAATTTTTATGAAGTTTATATTTTTCAATTCTTTATTAACCAGATGTTTTACAACATATAGGTACATGTATAATCAATATATACTAAATACATATTACAAAAATATACGATCATTACAAAACAGACAGAAGTTTTAAATACACAAAAAATAAAAACATACATGTATAAGTATAATTCCAAATAGCAAATATTTGTAACAAATAAAATTCAATTACTAATCATTTTACTGAAAACAGTCATTTCTGAGCTTCAGTGCTCTAAATATATATTTTCCCAAGTTGCACAGGTCTTTTACATTAGTAGTGCTTAATAATATTGAATTAGCTAGAATATTTCTTATTTTATTTTAGTGAAAAGACCGCGTTATGCGGCTGTTTACTTCCCTGAAGAACAACAGACAAGCATCATACCCAGTTGTAAACTTCGTGATTGGGAGTTTGAAGATCAACAGACCGTTACTGTTGTCTGGGATGGTGCCGAGTGTCCTGCTAAAATTATCAAGTTGTCGGGTAAGTTACATAAATATGTTCAATCCGTTTCCGATCATAAAATAACAGAGGCACTAACTGTCAAGGTTGTGTTCAACAATTTGACTCATTTTTTTATATTTGATTGATAACAATAATAATATACAACGTAAAACATTTTTCCAGACTACAAAAAGTCTAAAAGGAAATTCAAGACTCAATTTAATAACTATCGAGTTGACCTCTGACGACGGCCGATTATCACATTATAGCGATATACACACAAAGTTTTACATAGATATTAATAGATATCAAAATCGCCAAGTTATATTTTTCTAGGTCTATCTAATTTCATTTTATGGATTAAAAATATATGTTAATGATCGTTTTAACCTGTATACGAATGATTTTTTTGTGGATCGAATAAGTTAATCAAATGGTCTACCTTCGTTTCATTTTCAATGTTGACATTATTTTCCTTTAAAATAACTTTACACGGACACTGCATGTGTAATCTATATGTATCTTAGTATTTAAATTGAAGTTCACATGAGTACAGATACGATGGGGTTTAGTTTTTCACTGGCAAGTGAATAAGTCATCATCAATTTTTCTAAGCTTACTAATTTGATAAACATTTGAGCAGACTGACTGCTTAAAGCTATTTATTATTTCACTGTTTCAATTCCATTTATAAGGAAGCTGGCTTGTCATGTTTTAGACTTATTGTCATATTTTCGGAATCCTCTTGTTTTATCCATTTGAATGCCTTGATTAAATAAGCTCGGTGACCCCCATTTTTCTTTTTGTAAATCTTTTACATGTATAATGATAAGCCATCTTTTAACGTCTTTTTAATTACTTTTTAACAGTTTTTGAGAACTTCAACTTGTCAATGATAAAGCTATGAAAAATCAAGAGAGAATATTTCCCCGCCAAAATTTCAATGGCTAATATCTTGAAAACAAGCACGGTGACCTATATATTTTTCTTTCTCTTTGGATTCCTTTATTTATCCCCTATCTATATAAACTAGTGTTTTGAAAAGTTAATTACTTTGAAACTGAGAAGCAAACTCCCTAAATGATTGAACCAAACAAAAATATTTTAGATGTTTCATACATCTCGTAGCTAGTGTCCCTTTAACAAATTCCACTACAAAAAGATTCAAGAAATCTAAAGAATTGAATAGAATATGTTTAGGCCACACTTAATTTTTTTTTGGTTTGCCCAAACGCTACCCCAGGTTGAGACATGTATAATGATAAGCCATCTTTTAACGTCTTTTTAATTACTTTTTAACAGTTTTTGAGAACTTCAACTTGTCAATGATAAAGCTATGAAAAATCAAGAGAGAATATTTTCCCGCCAAAATTTCAATGGCTAATATCTTGAAAACAAGCACGGTGACCTATATATTTTTCTTTCTCTTTGGATTCCTTTATTTATCCCCTATCTATATAAACTAGTGTTTTGAAAAGTTAATTACTTTGAAACTGAGAAGCAAACTCCCTTAATGATTGAACCAAACAAAAATATTTTAGATGTTTCATACATCTCGTAGCTAAGTGTCCCTTTAACAAATTCCACTACAAAAAGATTCAAGAAATCTAAAGAATTGAATAGAATATGTTTAGGTCACACTTAATTTTTTTTTTGGTTTGCCCAAACGCTACCCCAGGTTGAGACAGTGGGTAGGTAGGTAGGCATTTTCTTTTTTTTTTCAAAAAAAGAAATTGAAGTATCAGATGTTTATTAGTCTTCATGCCTATTTGATTAAAAAAAACCTCTTCAAATCAGGACAATAAAAGAATTTGAGTAGGCAGCTTTTTTCCGGGTAGGTAGCGTTTGGGCAAACAAACCTATTATTTATTATGGCCTTATTACATGAAATCAGTTGAGTTATAATTACAACAATAAACACCACAGTGTACATGTATATTAAGTATATAAGCATCGGTGTAATCTATATAAAGAATTAAGAAAAGAACATAATAGTTATTCATATTAATTAATATTTCGTGCTACATACTACCTATGGAAAAAAGTACTTGGACATTTTTCACCCTTCCCAGAGTTCTCTATATACTATAATAGTGAGAGCTCAGACAGTGTGGATAGTAAACTTGGAATTGATAGTAAATAGCAAATACAATTCTTTTTTCTACTATACATATAAAAAAATATGTTCACAAGAAAATATCGAAAATGATTTAAACATGATCCTGATCCTAAAGTCAATATTATGACACAACTGTTCTCTTTGTGCTGCCTGGATTATTTCATCCTGGTACTAAATTCTCCGTTAGTTTTTTTCACACGGTACTTATTGGTTGTTAGGGGGGGTCATGGATAAATGTATCTTTAAATCGCCCTAAACTTTTTACATACTCTCCAATTATATCTGCTATTCGTTTGTATGTTTCCTAAGCAGCCAACCATATAACTTATAACGTCAGGACCGTATATAATATACAAATAAGGTGTGGTATGCATATGGTTGCTAATTAGAAATGTTTGGATTAAAGAGGGGTACCAAGATTTGTTTTGTTTTTATTTGTAAATTATGTATAAAGCATTACTATTCTTTTTTTAGATGATCGTGCTGAACTAGAAGAAGCTGAGGACAGATTTGTCGAGCAGCATGTTACACCGGCCAATGAGGAAGTATCCGACGACGAGATTATAGCTGCTACACCCAATGAGGACAAAACAGTAAGTTCAATTTGTTAACCCAAGATTCAGAACATGAACCATTATGATACAATCATAGCTGCCAACTTTTCAAAATGCCCAGGGTGGTATAATATACGTGCAAGATGGTTTTTTAATATAGTCATACGAAACCTTCAACATGTTCAAGGGGGCCTTCGAAAATATATCTTAAGGATGTACTTAGGTGATGTAAGGTGAAAATTTAATAAATCAAGGATTTTGAATTTATATTATAAGCCGGTAGAGCATTCGCTAAGGATAAACATAAGTTAAAAATATTGATAGGTCATGGCCGACTCGGACTTTTACTTTAAATTTGCATTGGTATTATTTTGTTCTCAAAACAAAAGAAAGAAAATCAAGTATCTTCTAAAATTTTGATAAATGACCTTTCATGAGATATTGAGTCTAATATATGAAAAAAAAAATGGGTGTTATGGGGCAAAATATTTTACATTGTATTGTATGGAAAAACACCAAGGAGTCCGAATATTTGACACGAACTCCAAAACCTCACCTAAGTACATCCTTAGTGTTGTTTGTTGGTGTTTTTTTGGCTTCTTCGTACTTAAGTCTCCTTCATACTTTAACAAGTCTATAGTCATTGTAAAATCAATTGTTTTGTTTAAAATTTTAAACAAAATTGCTCTTTCAAAATTACCATTTGTTAGCTATATGTACAAGGGGATTTGGGGGGGGGGTCCACTGCCACTGCAAATAGTGGCATTTGGCAGGTATGTACATGCCTGTGTAACAGGAGATTATCCAAAATAATCATCCCTTAAGGGTTGTTTCCCCAAGGGAGCAGTCCGAAGCGAAATAAATTTTTACGGATGACAGTTTTGGATATTTATCAATTCTAAGGGGTCCCAATTGCTTTTTTTTTTTTACATCGAACTCAAAGTGCAAAAATCGTTTAAAATATTTAGGCACCTAAATTTTTCGTATGTACATCGTTAACAAAGTAGACTCTTCCTGTAAATTAATGATGGCCTTGAATAGGTCCGTTTCATGGTGAGGATATCCTGGTACTGGGAGTTAACTCTTTTTAAAAAAAAATCCACTGAATTTTTTTATACCCGATATTCGTAATAAGAAATCTAGCTTCTTAAAAATCAAATATCTGTGAACTCATAAAATAAAGTTTCCATAAAAAAATAATATATGCATTCATAAAATGATAAAAATAGTCCTAAAAAATAAATATATAGTCATAAAAAGAACAATTTATTCATATTAAAAAGTAAATAAATGTATCTTGTCAAAAAACTGTAAAATGTCCATCAATAGGAAAAATACAAAAAATAAACAAAATTTACTTTTTAAGGTTTGCTTTGGACATTATCTCTGAATTTTCTGCCGAATATATGTTCATAAGAAATACATATAATTATTATATGTTCATAAAAAATAAATATATTTATTATATGTTTATAAAAAATAAATATATTATGTTCATAAAAAATAAATATATTATATGTTCATAAAAAATAAATACATGTTCATAAAAAAAAAATGTTCATAAAAACAAAAACAGCTCTACCATGTCAAATATCTGTGAAAAGAGATCTAAATTGTTCAATCAGATATGCGTAATAGCTTTATTTTTGGTTTGATTCAAAATTTTATTTTAGTGATATCTAATCAATTTTTCTTTACTGCAATAAATCTACTGATAGTATATATCTTTTCAGAAGTGACTTCTAGTCCTATGTTCTACATTTTTTTTTTGCAAATAATGATACATTCAATATTTTTATTCAAAGAAATGAAAAAAAAGTGAAAAAAATGTTTGTGAAACAACTAGAAACCGGTTTGCAAATAAAGGACACTGTACCGCCTCTGATGATTTATTGAAAGGACGGTCATTTGTTTTTCGGGATGGGAGGATTTTTTAAATGAACATAATGGCTTGCTTAGAACTGAAATTAAGGACCTTGCATAAAAAAACATGAATATTCGGTCAAGTCGAACCCCCCCCCCCCCCCCAACTATCAAATGTTCGTCCAATTACACAACAGACAATTACGAACGTTTACCGAGAACAAACGCGAAACCGAGTTACTTTGGGTAAATCGTGTCTACTTTTTATGTTAGTGTTTGTTGTTGTTGTTGTTGTTTTTGTTGTTATTGTTGTTGTTGTTCTTTTGGTTGTGTAAAGTCGTTTACAACCAATTTTCATACGCCCGTCAAAATTTTGACGTGACGTTTTATGGTATACAAATGTCCTGTGTCCGTCTGTCTGTCCGTCTGTTTGTCTGTCTGACAATGATCTGTATACTTTTTGGTGAAAATAAGATTTAAACTTTTTAGCTCACCTGGCCCGAAGGGCCAAGTGAGCTTTTCCCATCACTTTGCGTCCGGCGTCCGTCGTCCGTCGTCGTCCTGCGTCCGTCGTCGTCCTGCGTCCGTCGTCGTCCTGCGTCCGTCGTCGTTAACTTTTACAAAAATCTTCTCCTCTGAAACTACTAAGCCAAATTTAATCAAACTTGGCCACATTCATCATTGGGGTATCTAGTTTAAAAAATGTGTCCGGTGACCCCGCCAACCAACCAAGATGGCCGCCATGGCTAAAAATAGAACATAGGGGTAAAATGCAGTTTTTGGCTTATAACTCAAAAACCAAAGCATTTAGAGCAAATCTGACATGGGGTAAAATTGTTTATCAGGTCAAGATCTATCTGCCCACAAATTTTCAGATGAATCGGACAACCCGTTGATGGGTTGCTGCCCCTGAATTGGTAATTTTATGGAATTTTGCTGTTTTTGGTTATTATCTTGAATATTATTATAGATAGAGATAAACTGTAAACAGCAATAATGTTCAGCAAAGTAAGATTTACAAATAAGTCAACATGACCAAAATGGTCAGTTGACCCCTTAAGGAGTTATTGCCCTTTATAGTCAATTTTTAACCATTTTTCGTAAATCTTAGTAATCTTTTACAAAAATCTTCTCCTCTGAAACTACTGGGCTAAATTTATCCAAACTTGGATACAATCATCTTTGGGGTATGTAGTTTAAAAAATGTGTCCGGTGACCCGGCCATCCAACCAAGATGGCTGCCACGGCTAAATATAGGACATAGGGGTAAAATGCAGTTTTTGGCTTACAACTCAAAACCCAAAGCATTTAGAGCAAATCTGGTACGGGGTAAACTTGTTTATCAGGTCAAGATCTATCTGCCCAGAAATTTTCAGATGAATCGGACAACCCGTTGATGGGTTGCTGCCCCTGAATTGGTAATTTTATGGAAATTTTGCTGTTTTTTGGTTATTATCTTGAATATTATTATAGATAGAGATAAACAGTAAACAGCAATAATGTTCAGCAAAGTAAGATTTACAAATAAGTCAACATGACTGAAATGGTCAGTTGACCCCTTTAGGAGTTATTGCCCTTTATAGTCAATTTTTAACCATTTTTCGTAAATCTTAGTAATATTTTACAAAAATCTTCTCCTCTGAAACTACTGGGCCAAATTAATCCAAACTTGGCCACAATCATCTTTTGGGTTAGTAGTTTGAAAAATGTGTCCGGTGACCCGGCCATCAAACCAAGATGGCCGCCATGGCTAAAAATAAAACATGGGGTAAAGTGCAGTTTTTGGCTTATAACTCAAAACCCAAAGCATTTAGAACAAATCTGACATGGGGTAAAATTGTTTATCAGTTCAAGATCTATCTGCCCTGAAATTTTCAGATGAATCGGACAACCCGTTGTTGGTTTGCTGGCCCTGAATTAGTAATTTTAAGGAAATTTTTCTTTTTTTGGTTATTATCATGAATATTATTATAGACAGAGATAAACTGTAAACAGCAATAATGTTCAGCAAAGTAAGATTTACAAATAAGTCAACATGACTGAAATGGTCAGTTGACCCCTTTAGGAGTTATTGCCCTTTATAGTCAATTTTTAACCATTTTTCTTAAATCTTAGTAATCTTTTACAAAAATCTTCTCCTCTGAAACTACTGGGCCAAATTAATCCAAACTTGGCCACAATCATCAAAAGGGTAAGTAGTTTGAAAAATGTGTCCGGTGACCCGGCCATCCAACCAAGATGGCCGCTATGGCTAAAAATAGAACATGGGGTAAAATGCAGTTTTTGGCTTATAACTCAAAACCCAAAGCATTTAGAGCAAATCTGACATGGGGTAAAATTGTTTATCAGGTCAACATTTATCTGCTCTGAAATTTTTAGATGAATTGGACAACCCGTTGTTGGGTTGCTGACCCTGAATTGTTAGTTTTAAGGAAATTTTGCTGTTTTTGGTCATTATCTTGAATATTATTATTGATAGAGATAAACTGTAAACAACAATAATGTTCAGCAAAGTAAGATTTACAAATAAGTCAACATGACCGAAATGGTCAATTGACCCCCTTAGGAGTTATTGTTCTTTATAGTCAATTTTTAACAATTTTCATAAAATTTGTAAATTTTTACTAACATTTTCCACTGAAACTAATGGGCCAAGTTCATTATAGATAGAGATAATTTTAAGCAGCATGAATGTTCAGTAAAGTAAGATGTACAAACACATCACCATCACCAAAACACAATTTTGTCATGAATCCATCTGCTTCCTTTAATATTCACATAGACCAAGGTGAGCGACACAGGCTCTTTAGAGCCTCTAGTTTGAGTTACGGCACTTTGTAACTAAAACAGGGAATGTTTTTTTTTTCACATGTTGCACCGTATCTCAAAAACGATTCTTGATTATTGCTTAAAACTTTACACACTTTTTAGTTATATGAATCTTAATATCTGTATACTTTTTAGTGATGGTTCAAAATTTCATTTTTGAGTTATTGAGTATTTTATAAACAGGGGGAGGGTTTTTTTACATGTCGTGCCGTATCTCAAAAACGATTTATGAATATTGCTGAAAACTTTACACACATCTTTGTTATATAAATTTAGATCTGTATACTTTTTGGTAATGACTCAAAATTTTATTTTTGAGTTATTGAGTATTTTGTAAAAAAGTGGAGGGTTTTTTTACATGTCGCGCCGTATCTCAAAACAATTTATGATTGCTTGAAACTGTACACACTTCTTTGTAATATTAATTTAAAGATCTGAATACTTTTTGGTTTGTTTCAAAATTTTATTTTAGTGATATTTAGTTTTCGTAAAAAAAGTGCTAGCAGAGTTGGGGGGGGGGGGGGTTCACATGTACCGCCGTGTCTCAAAAACCAAAAATGATTGTTGCTTCAAACTGTCTCAGAAACTATTTTGGATTATTGCATAAAACTTTCACACAAGACGTCTCGCGTTTTATGCGCTCATGGCGCAGATGTTTATTACAATATGTTCTTATGTTGTGTTATGACTCCACTGTACCAGGTAAGGCGCTGACAACTGACATTTTTTATCTTGGTGCCGGTCCTAAGTCAAGAGCCTGTATTAAGTGTTTCCCGAAGTGTCATGCATGTCTGTTTTATTTGTTTTTTGTACAATACTATATTGTAAATTTGAACATATTGTTTCACATTTTTCATATCAGGGCTTTTTATACGGTATTGTTTTTTTTTGCTCGTTACCAAAGAGCGCACGGTGACCTACAATTGCTAGCATTGAGGTCATTTGAATTCCGACAGATTGTTTCTTCATTGGCAATATTACCAATTCTCTTTATTTTATATTCAATATGATAATTATACATTATTTTGTATATGCAGAGAAAACATAAGACACTAAGTGAAAGTAACTCTGTAAATGTATGCATGTTACTTTTGTTCTTATTTAACAACATATCAGTGGTAGTACATGTATGCATGTTATTAGTCTTATATTCTGGCTAAGTCTTTAGTTTTTCTATGTTGTGTATTGTGTGATTATTATTTGTCTGTTTGTCTTTTTATCTTTAGCCATGGCATTGTCAGTTTATTTACGATCTATGAGTTTGATTGTCCCTCTGGTTTCTTACGCCCCTCTTTTGTAATATGTGCCCTTACTTTTTAGCTATGATAAAATTAAGACATCACTAAGAGATTTTTGGATGTTAACTATTTTCAAAAGAATTCTATTCCAAAACTACTACCCTTATACCGGTCTTAGGTCAGGAATCTGATGTTTAGTAGTTACCGTTTGTTGATGTGGTTCATAAGATTTTCGTATTTAATATAGATTAGACCGTTGGTTTTCCCGTTTGAATGGTTTTACACTAGTATTTTTTGGAGGCCCTTTATAGCGTGCTATACGGTGTGAGCCAAAGCTCCGTGTTCATTTGCCAATCCATGGGCGTCCCCCTCTGTCATGGGGAAAATTTGGTTTATTATATAGGGAATCACTGAAGGAAGACAAGAACGGTGTCCACCTTATGTCAGTCAGCGCCCCTTTCATGAAAAGTTCTGGACACGCCACTGGTGTTGAAGACCGTACTCTGACCTAAAATGGTTTACTGTTATAAATTTTGACTTGGATGGAGGGTTGTCTCATTTGCGCCCATACCACATCTTCTTGTATATATTAACATGATGGTCCTGCTTGTGTCAGCCACATTCAAATATTGAACATATGGCTAAAATGCTAGTTGTTGTTTAATATCTTAAAAACCATTTAGTGGAAATTTGGCAAGATCGGTTTACTTTCTATTTGTGTTGCTAGTATAAGAACTTCTATAAAATATCATGAATTTGTCAAAATAGAAATTGTCTGCATACTGGCCCATTGTTCAGGGTTTAATTAATCCTCATGGATAAATTATTGACATAAGCTATAGATACAGTAACTTAAAAGATACATAATGAGGCATCTTTACGAATAAAGATATGTATTACTATTAGAAAACATGGAGTAAGAATATAGATTAAGGATATTGAACACCTTTACTTATATATATTTTTTTTATTTTTAGAATGCAATTAAAGAAAGTGAGTTCAGCCATATAATGAGATCAATTGGCATCAAAACAAACGTAGTTAAATTGAGTAGATCAGTTATTCATCACGTTGATATACCACCAATGTTTACAAAAGAAGCCAGCCATTTAGAAGAACCGCCAGCATCTGTTAAATCATTTGAACCGCTATCACCTTCTAAACTGTCTAATCCGCCATCACCTGCCAAACCATTTGTACCGCTATCACCTTCCAAACTGTCTAATCCGCCATCACCTGCCAAACCAGCTGAAACTCCATCGCGAGGTGCGAAGGTCAACCCACGACTACAAGAGAGTGGACTAAGTCTGAACTTATCCGAGTTTGACATCAGCATACTTAACCAACAGTTAGACTCAAGTCGAATTGTTTCCATTGAAAACACTGTAAGAGACATTCATAGTTTATTGCTCAAATGGCAGTGCGTTAAGCCAAATGAGGTACCTCCATCTACCAACAAGGTTAAGACGGCACTTTCATCTGTTAGTAAAGAGTATGTATCCTCTAAGACTACACTTCCGGTAACCAGCAATGTTCAATCGTCCTTTCCATCTACTAGTAACGACCAATTACCGTTGATATGTAACTTTCCAGTACGTTCGATGCCTTCAACAATTCCAGAGTCACCACTGTATCCAACCATTCCAGAGTCACCGCTAAGTTCAAATATTATTCAAGAAGGTATAGAAAGTTCAGAGAAAATAGAATCGTTTGATAAGCTGATGTCTAGATCATTTTGTGACACTATCGAAGATTTAGTTAGCCTTGACAACAGTACTACTAGACTGGTTTTATCAGAAATAGAAAATGATTGTCTCGACATCTCTCCATCACCTCAGTCAAAATCATGGAATGTCTTTTTAAACAATAATGTATAGTGTAATTTTATTTTTCTGAAGGTCTCTCAAGGTGAGAACTCTCATATAAATATTGAATTTTTATGCTAAAAAAAAACAACAAAATGTCTAAAGACTGGGAAAATGAATGGGAAAGTGACATATGCAGCAGACAATCAATGCAAACCAACCCATATTACGATGATAAACACTTAAAACAGAGTCGAAATGTATCTGACTCGACAGAAAACGTAAACAATATGGCGCCAACATATGCAAAAGTAACTGCTGGTAACCTTACAATCAATACAGATACAAACGGAACAAAAACAAATGATACAAACGGTGTCAAACCTATATTTATCAAAGAAACAGACGTTTTTGGAGCCTCAAACCCACCCAAAGAACTTTGGCTCACCAACTTAGAAATATTCAGAGGAATGTCAATGTCAATAAAAAGAGAACATATAAAAGGAATTCAGAGAATAGGAAGAATGTGGAGGTTATACTTAGACGCAGAAGAAGACAGGCTTAAACTCCTAAGTGAAGGAGTAGTCCTCAGAGGAAAGACCATCCCCCTCCTTCCACATAACCCAAACAACCCCAACTATAAAAGCAATTTAAAAAAAGTTAGAGTAAAGAATGTGCCATTATCTGCAGATGATGGACAGATACAAAGAGAATTAGAGAAGAGAAATATCAAAGTTATATCCATAAACAGAGACAGATTAAGAGTAGATAATCAAATGACAGATTGTGAAACAGGAGACAGAGTGGTTTTCTGTGAGAAATTTGAGGAACAACTGCCAAAAACTATGCAATTTGGAAAATATCTTGCTAGAGTCTCACACTTTGGTCAAATAGACATAAACACTCATTTCATCTGCAGTAAATGCCTCCAACATGGCCACTTTACAAGTGACTGTCCCAATGAATGGATGTGTAGAGGCTGCAACAAGTCAGGTCACAAATTAATAAACTGTCCAACATTTTTTGAAAATATGAGACAAAAAGAAACAAAAAACCAACAAGAGAAGGAAACTCAAATAACAGAACCTGACAACATAATGCAAGAAACAACACAAAAAGAACACATAGAAGATATCACACATCAACACAATCAAGAAGTGAACAAAACAGATGGATGTACAGATCTTTCAATTCAATTAAGTGCTAATTTGGAACAGAACATACCAGT
Organism: Mytilus edulis; assembly: GCF_963676685.1. Taxonomy (NCBI): domain Eukaryota; kingdom Metazoa; phylum Mollusca; class Bivalvia; order Mytilida; family Mytilidae; genus Mytilus; species Mytilus edulis. The sequence continues at coordinate 75,132,910 of NC_092351.1, read as the reverse complement.
TACCACAGATGACAAACAAAATCTAACCCCAGAGAAGAAAAAAGAAAAAAAAAAGAAAAACATAGCAGAAAAAAATGAAAGCCTTTCACATAGTGCAGTCTCAAAAACCAACAATTCAGGTAAACAAACAAGTCAGAAACAATTGGACATAAACAGATTTACCACTCCAAATAGAAGACAAGAAAATCTAAAAGGAAGAACACCATCAACTCCACCAAGCCAAGACAAAGAAAACAAGGCTGCAAAGACTTAATCGAAAACTTTAATTATATCTTTTATCTTAATACAAAAAAAATTTAAAAAAATGATGTCATTGTATATAATGTATATAATCTTTTTCCATACTTAGTTATCCTTTATTACAAAAGAGTGATAACACAAATGAAATCTATATGTCATACATTCAGTATCAACATAAAATCAAATGCTATCTGAAGTATTCAACAGTGATGATGATACTAGTACATTTGTATTTTATCAACAAACTTACTTGTAAGAAATGTATAAAATCAAATACATTTTCAAAAATGGGCTTTCCCATGTCTATTTTTAGTAACAATTCAAACTTTATTAACAACAGATATAATGCAACAAGATCGCAACAAAAAATATTAAAAGAAAAGAAAACAACAGTAATACTTACATTATCTGTTCTGACAAGTACCGACTGTCAAATCTTATCTAATAAACCTAAAAATAAATCAATAAAATTAAATAAAGTAATACATATTTACATAAATAAAATTTCATATTATTCGTACATGATGATACTGTTTGTAAAAAGATGTTTTCAGATGCACAAACACAAGCTACGTAATACAGCAAGGAAATCATGTAGTAAACGAATGACTTTGTGTTATAGAACTTGTTATATTACAATAACGCAATGTAAAGACTTACAGCTATATATACATTGGTTAATATGTAATTTGTTGTATACTATTTGTTACGAGAACACAACAGAGATACCAAAAGACTGTCTAACAACGTATAGGTATTCTCTGTTTTTATCATACATGTGTTACAGTTTGTATGTTACCATCATTGTACGCGCATGGTTTGCATGCTTGCGCTACTGTCATGTACTCGTATTTCTTTATTGTATACATTGTATAATATGTAAACACCTTATAACATGCATAAGATCAGAAAACATCATAAAGCTTATATTTAAAGTTAGAACAAACATGCCAAACGATCACATACGGCTAGCGGAAACTTTAACTAAACTAGGCACTTTTGGGGAAAAAGCTAATATAATAAAAAATAATAAATTGAAAGTCTCAGAAAAATATATTTATATAAACAACAACTGTTTATGTGTGAAGACAAAACAATGCCTATTTTTATCTTCACTTTTTAAAATTAAAAGTGCACTTAAAAAAGAAAGAATGCACAAACCACCTATGATTAGAATCAAAATAATAAACAACTTTGAAATTTTAATGAATGGTACTAAAAGTAACCCAACAGTTTTAAACAACTTTACCACCAGGCTGTCACGTGTTACACCTTTAGAATTTATCAACAAAGAAAGTAGTTACGAGTCAGTCAAGCGTACTTTAAATAAAATAAATAACAAATTTAAAATCAATCAATATGATAAAAGACATCCATATATGTACGCTAAATGTTAAAGGACTCAGAGATAAAGAGAAAAGAACAAGATTTTATCAATGGATAAAAAATCAAAAAAGTCTTATAACTTTTATACAAGAGAGTCACTTTGATGAAAATCTTGAAAAAAAATTATATACTGAAACTAGTAACGTTATCCATTTTAGTCATGGTACAACCCAAAGTAGAGGGGTAGCCATTATAATTGATAATAAGTTAGAATGTAAAGTAATTAATGAAAACAAAGACAAAGACGGTAGAATACTAATGTTAAATATAGAAATAGAAAACATAATTTATTCGCTCATTAACATATATGCACCAAACATAGAAACGGAAAGAAACAAGTTCTTTAAAAATCTCTCTGATTTCATAAGTAATTATGCAATTGGAACAGTAATACTAGGCGGCGACATGAACGATGCATTGTCAAACTTAGATAGAAAACTTACTAATGGAAAACGAAAAAATATAAAACCAGTAAACAGTTTAAAATCTTTAATTAAAACACACAATCTAATCGATATATGGAGATATTTAAATCCGAAAAAAGTACAGTTTACCTGGAAAAGACAAAACTTCAGTCAAGCAAGTCGAATTGATTACTTTTTAATTAATAAAGATTTTGTGCTCAATACAAAATCAAGCGATATAAGACCCGCATTAATAAAAAGCACAGACCACCAAGGCGTATCTCTTAAATTACAAAGCGTAACGGCCGAAAGTAAAGGTCCAGGATACTGGAAATTAAATAATTCTATTTTAGAAGAAAATGAATATTGTAAAGAAATAGAAACAATAATTGCAAAATATAAAACTATCATGCAAGACACAACTACGGATGTGCATCTTCTTTGGGACGCGATTAAACTTGATATTAAACTATTTACAATAAATTATTGCAAAAGTAGAGCTTACAATAAAAATAACGAAATAAAGAAAATGGAAAAAAAATTAACACTCTTAACTGAAAAATACCAAAAAAATGAAAATAATGATATTTTGCAAAAAATAAATCAAATTGAAAATCAGCTAGAAACACATTATGAATATAAAGCTAAGGGTGCCCAATTAAGGTCTAAACAAGATTGGGTAGAAAAAGGCGAAAAAAATACAGCTTACTTTTTAGGCCTAGAAAAAAATAAACAAACAAAAAAAACAATAATAAAACTAAAAGACGACCAAGGAAATATTGTTACAGATCAAAGTGAAATACTTCAAATTGAAAAGAAATTTTACGAAAAACTATATTCAAAAGAAAACGAAAACATAGCCCAATCATGGGAATATATTAACAGTACTGAAGTAAAAAATAAATTATCAAAAAATGAAAGTCAGACGTGCGATGGATATGTTACAATAGATGAACTAACACTAGCAGTAAACAATTTAAAACCCAATAAAAGCCCAGGTAAAGATGGTATCTCAACAAATTTCTATAAAAAGTTTTGGCAATCATTAGGTCCAATCCTTGTTAACATCTTTAATACAAGCTACGACAGGCAAAAGCTACCATTTTCTCAAAGACAAAGTATTCTTAATCTTATATACAAAAAGAATGATCCACTAGATCTTTCAAATTATAGGCCAATCTCCTTATTAAACTCGGACTATAAAATACTATCTTACACATTAGCTCAAAGAATAAAAAATGTACTAAATTTAATAATAAATGCAGACCAAACAGGATATATAAAAAAACGATATATTGGCTTCAATCTCAGACAAATACAAGACATCATAGATTACGCCGACAAATTTAATGTTGAAGGTGCAATTTTGTTTCTAGACTTTTCAAAAGCATTTGATACCTTAAAATGGACCTTTATGTACCAAACTCTCGAACATTTCGGCTTTAATAGTTCATTTATTAACTGGATCAAGACGTTATATTCTGATATAAATAGCTCAGTGTTCAATAATGGATGGATTTCTGCACCAATTAGTCTAAAAAGGGGGGTGCGTCAAGGATGCCCCTGCTCTTCCATGATCTTCGTGATCGCAGTTGAAATTATGGCATGTAAATTAAGGAATGATTATAACATTAAAGGTTTTGAGATCAAACTTGACCATTCAAAACATAATTTGAAAATTTCCCAGTTAGCAGATGATACCACTCTTTTTCTTAAATCAAAAAACGAAATTATAGCAGCATTAAATGTTATTGAAATATTTGGCACATTTTCTGGTCTTAAATTAAATAAAAACAAAACGGAAGGCATTTGGATAGGAAAACTAAAAAATTGTAAAGATAAGGTAGATAATATAAAATTCACAGATAAACCCGTTAAAGTGTTGGGATTGTATTTCGGCACAAATAAAGCAGAATGCGCAAAACTAAATTGGGAAAATAAGTTTGAAAAAGCAAAAAAACTCATGAAATCTTGGGAAAAAAGACATCTTACGATCATCGGTAAAATTCTTATTATCAAATCACTTATCATCCCACAATTTACATACTTAGCAAGTATGACAGTCATAAATAAAATGTATAGCGACAACCTAGAAAAAGAAATTTTTAATTTCATCTGGAACGGTAAACAAGATAAATTAAAAAGGTCAACTCTCATAGCAGATTACAGTACGGGAGGACTTAATATGATAGACATCGACAGCTACTTCAACACACTTAAAATTAAATGGGTATCAAGACTAATGGAGTCAAAACATGAAAATTGGTCAATTATTCCGAGATTCTTTTTTGATAAATACGGGAAAAACTTCCTTATCTTCAAAATGAATTTAGAACTTAAAAATTTAAAACCACTTAAAATAACAACTGAACTACCAGAATTTTATCTGGATATTGTAAAATGTTGGATACGGAAAGGTGGAGGTCAAACTAAATCACCCACTAACTTTAGAGAAATACGCAAAGAAATTATATGGGGTAATAAAAACATAAAAATAAAAAATAAACCATTATTGATGCTCAATTGGATCGGAAGCAATATAATCTATATAAATGAAATAATTGACGAAAATGGTCAAATCAACGAAAAGACAATACTGCGTAAGTTAGAAATAAAACACAACTGGATAGCCGAACTATCAATATTAAAAAAAGCTATTCCAAAATGTTGGATAGATATCCTGAAAACAAATAAATCTGTTAAAACCCGCGTTAATATTAACGAAAAAATAATCAGAATGAATGAAACAGAAATAAATTTAGCAGATCTAGATAACAAAACCGTATATCAATATTTTTTAAAAAACAAAATAACTCCAAACATTGGATTAATAAAATGGCAAAAATTATTAGGCGTAAAACCATTACAAATTAAACACTCCTTATCATTTACAAACAAAGAAATATACACAAACAAACTTAAAGTATATAAATGGAAACTATTTAGCTATATATTGCCGAACACAGAAAATCTTTTTAAATGGAAAATATATAATACGTCAGAGTGTACTTTATGCAAATGCACAGACAATTATCAACATTTTTTTATCGACTGTAAATTTTTAAAAGATTTGTGGAATAAAATAACAGAAAAAATGAATATCATAAACTTCTGTAAGAAAATAAACTTAATAGATATAGTCTTTGGATATAAAATAGGAGACCGACATTATAATGACATAAATCTTATTATAACGTTGATAGGTTTCTCAATTTACAAATCATTTTACACGTCGGAGCAAAGAACAAAATCCGCCGACATATACAATATCTTTAAAAAAGAATTTGAATTATATTTTGAAGTTAACAGATGTGTAAAAAAAAGTAAAAGTAATTTAATTCGCAAATTTCAAAAAAATCTTTAAACTGTTAGATTATAAAATATAAAAATCGACACCTCAGCGGCCGTAAAGAAAAACCCTTAAATTACACCTATTCTAAAACTTAAATCAAAACACAATAAGGTACAGATTATGTACAAAGATAATAAATTCATATTTCTATAATAATAAACATAAAATATCTCACCTTTTGATAATAATCCAAAAGCGAAAAGATTAACACGTGAAGTATATTATCCCTCAATCACGTCAAGTTACGATTATCTGATCACATTAAGACATCTGCACGATTTTTCTAAACGAGCAATATGTGTCAGGTAGATTGATTCAATAATGAGGATGTTAAAGTAAGGGTCAAATACGGTACAAAATTACGTAATTATAAATGTGAATGATTTGCAATTATATATGCTTATATTGTATTTTTTTTTCTATTTGTAATTGACTAACAATCAGTCAGATTATATTATAATTAAAAATGTATGTTTCAAACACAAATTAAACTAACAAATACTAACAAAATTTATTATATACTGCTAACGGTTAACGAGGCCGGGATAAGGTACCGGTATTTGATGTATCAACTAACAAATGTGAAAAACTATCAATAAAACATGAGAACTGTTAAAAAAAAAATCTTTCCAAGTTCCAAATATAGTAATAAAAAAAAAAAAAAAATTTATTTTTCTGAAGAAATATTACAACTATGTACTATTATACATTAAACATATATGCGTATTAAAGAACAATCTTGTTTTAAGACATTAACCAAGTGCTTTTTATGTAAATTTATTTGTCAGAAGAATTCAATATTTTGCTTTCTTTGGGTTAAATACTAATATTGAAATATTATTCTCTATTCTACATTTTTTTGTCCACTTAGTATCATTTATGTTAACAGTCTCATGTCGCTTATTATTTAAAGTATTTGAAAAACTAAACATTTCTTGTAAAACTGAGTAAAAAGTGTACATGCATTTTTCTTTTCTTTTTGTAAAAGCAGATAATATATTATTATATATGCAACCATCGACCAATCTTTATAGAAAACATCCAAGTTTTGTTCTATTACATTTTATTAGTCAATGGTATACAGAAAGGGAAGTTTGTACACTAGTAAACTGTATATTTTGTTGAAGATGTAAATATGTTTACCTCGAACACATTGAAATAGTTGCTATTAAAATATTTTTGTTAATTTTCAGTTTATTATGATGTTTTATTAATTGTTTCTCATGTTTATGACTTGTTGTCAGATATGTAGAATCCTCTAGTTTTTACCATGTGGTGCCAATAAGAATGTTCCCGACAACCCATATTTTTTTTCAATTTCATACTTTTATGTATATCGTTTAAAAAAGCTATTTAAATAATCTAAAATCTTTGTTATTTGAAAGAAAAAAGTTCTTGATATTAGATGTACAAAATATCTAGAGAGAATTTTTAATGGCTTATAACTCCAAAACAAGGACACTGACTTTCAACGTTTTTTCTGCTTAATTTTGTATGTGTGAACTATAAATTGATAAGTCTTTAGAAAATTGTTATTTTTAAACAGAGTAGCGAACATCCTTCAAGTTTGTGCTTTTATACTACATGTGATTTGTCTATGCGCTGTTTGAACAAATGTTTGAAAACAATAAATCTGAATAACCTTAGTTGTGTTGTAATATGTCAATCTTAATAAATATCAATGAATTATTATTTGTGGTTATGTCGGGGCCTTTTATAGCTTGCTATGTAGTTTGTGTTTTGCGTTTGCATGTTGCATGGAGGGAGCGAATAATTTTAAAATACATAGCTCCAGGACATTTTATAAGCTGACCGACATAAACTATATAAAAAAGAAATGTGGTATGCTTTCCAATAAGACATCTGTCCCCAAAGAAATTAAAAACTATAGGTCACCGTACGGAATTCAACAATGAGCAAAGCCGATACCGCATAGTCAGCTATAACAGCACCCGAAATGACAAATGCAAAACAATTTAAAGGAGAAAACTAACTGCCTAATTTATGTATAAAAAAGAACAAAATACAAATATGTAACACATCAACAGACGACAACCACTGAAGTGGTGTAACAGTACAACACAAGAACGAACTATAAAAACCAGTTGATAAATACAATTCATCAGATGGATACAAATAGAAATATTAGACAGAGTGGATGAAGCCGGGTAAAAGTCCATTTTAGGACTGGAAAAAAATCCTTCACAACTGTCATACTAGCTTCGGTACCCATGATAGCAAAAACGTTTGTGGATGTGTTACATATTTGTTTTTCCTTCAAATTTATGCTCCATTTATGGGCATTATGTTTTTTGTCTGTGCGTCCGTCAGTTTGTTCGTCCTTTCATTCGCCCGTCCGTCCGTCCGTCTGTCTGTCTGTCTGTCTGTCTGTCTGTCCCGCTTCATGTTTAGGTTTTTGGTCAATGTAGGCCTTGATCAAATTGAAGTCCAATCAACTTGAAACTTTGTAAACATATTCCCTATGCTATTTTCTTTTTAATTACAATGCCAAATTAGAGTTTTGATCCCAATTGAAAAAAGAAAAAAAGAAATGATATGATTGCCAATGAGAACTCTGCAAAAGAGGACATATGACACAGAAATTAGCAACTGTATGCCACCTTTATGCCTTCAACAATGAGCAAAAATCATACTGCTTAGTCAGCTATACAAAGCCCCAAACGAAAAATGTAAAACCATTCAAACAAGAAAACTAACGACCTACTTCATGTACAAACAATATTGTGTCCATAGTACATGGATGCCCCACGTGCATTACATTTTCTATGTTCAGTTGACCGTGGAATTGGGATCAAAACTCGAATTTGGCATTTTAATATTTTAAAAGAAAATACACATCATTGGGACTCTATTGGATAGATATCCTAATGACAAACATACCACAAAAGTATTTCACAAAACCTTACAAAATATCCAACCAAACTTTAACCAAACCTCAAGGGGGAAAATAAAGTCCAGCCTATCATGTTGATATAACCATATAAAAAATTGAACAGACTATAGCACAAGACAGTACATGCTGAAATGCCTGTTTAACTAATCATGATTGATTTTTATGCTCAACTTGGAAGTCTTAAGTTCAGATAAAGGTGTAACTATAAATATCACACCACCCAAACATTATCAATGATCCACAAAAATGTTATCAACTGAAGGTCAACTGACCCCTACAAGACCATTATTAGTTTTCTCAATTGAATTCTTTATTTTTCATATCGTTTTTTTTTTATAGTCAACTATGTCTACCATGAATATGGTATGAGTTTTTCTCTTGTAAAGTCTTGGTGGACAGTTGTCTAATTGCAATTATATCACATCTCCTTATTTATATATTTGTACCCCTAATAATTCCATACACCAAAGCAGTCGACCTTTTGCTTATAGAAATAGACCTTACCACACAAACTTTACATTGACAAATGAACCATAAAAATGAGGTCAAGGTCTGAAGATAACTGAAAAAGAGGGACGAAAGACACCAACGGCTACAGTCAAACTCATAAATCTAAAATAAACTGAAAACGCCATGGCTTAAAATGAAAAAGACAAACTGACAAACATTAGTACACATGACACAATATAGAATACTAAAGAATAAACAACACGAACCCCACCAAAAACTAGGGATGATCTCAGGTGCTCCGGAAGGGTAAGCAGATCCTGCTCCACATGTGGCACCCGTCTTGTTGCTAATGAAAAGACAGATACGTACAACTTAAAATCATTTTATACACCAAATATAGTTTGCATATTGCTCATAGTATCTAATAACTAGACTTTCATTTGGGCCTTTTATAGACGACAATGCTGTATGGGCTTTGCTCATTGTCATTGTAAGCTGACCTATAATTATTAATTTCTGTGTCATTTAGTTTCTTGTGGAGAGTTGTCTTATTGGCAAACTCTCCACATCTCCATTTGATATTTACCAAATGCATAAAAATGAGGCCAAGGTCCGATGAAACTCACAAGACAGATTTGTACAATTTACAATAATGTCAATATCGGAAATGTATGGAAGCCAGTTAGTGTCAGGGTGGAGTTTTATTTTTAAGTTGTTATATCGACTTATCATATTTATCTTGTTAACAACTTAGCTTAATTGTTTTAACAACTTAGCTAATTACTCCTTAAAACGAGTGATTTAACATATAAGTGTTGCAAATATTCAAAGTCAATAATCCATGACTGAAGGTACATGGCTAAACAATCTCAATGGACATGAGATGTGCCAAAACACAAACTAATACATATAAACTAAGCAAAATCTCTTATCAAGAAACCATGAATGAGGGGGCAGGGTCAAATAATTTCCATGGTAATGAGATGTGCCAATGCTAAGACAACTGCAAACCAAATGTCATTGACCTACCATTAGTGGTACCTAATACATGAAAACTAAGCAAAAGTTTCAATAGATCATGACTGAGGGAGCTGGGCCAAATAATCTCCATGGTGATGATATGTGCCAATACTTATACAACTTCATACCAAATATCTTTGACTTACCACTAGTGGTTCACCATAAACTAGACCTAATCACAAACCAATACATTGTTGACGCCTCTGTCGCTGGAAACAGCATACCTATGTCTCGCTTTTTGACTCCGTCAAGGTGAGACAAAAACTATACAGAAGTTTTATTTTCCTTTGAAATTATAATTAAAAAAATACATATATAATCACAGCAATTGTATCTACTACTGAATTCATATGAAAAATTCACCCATTATATTATTGTTTATTCATTCTGGAACTGCATATCCTGGTGCAGCCAAACCTCCGTCTTTAAAATATAAAACTGCTGGCCAGACAGTAAGCCTGAATTTTGTTCCTTTCTTTCCTGAGAAGCGGAACATTTCCTTATTAAATTTTTCACCACGGTTTCCCCAGACGATTTCCATTGGTGGTTGTTGAATACACATATACCAAATTAGATTTACGCAGTTATCAACATACTCCTTCAGTTCTTTGCCTATAGATATGTCTTTTAGTACCTTACCCTGCAACTCTTGTGTTAGAATATTCTAAAACAAACGAGATACAAACATTAAAATAGGTATTAGATTCCTATATATAAAAAATATTAAATACTCAAGTATACACAACAAACAACAACAAAAAAATGCTAATTTTCTTTTTGCCTAGTTTAGCAATTAAATTTTCCAGAGGGTGAAGCTAAATGGATTCTTTATAAACTTTAACGGTACAGAAACACAAATGCCTTTGTTCATATACTGACAGTTAATATACATTGTAGATATAATTAAATAACTTAAATATAACACATCTAAATATCAATAAAATAAATTTACTTAGATATTTGTATTCATGTCTCTACAATCTGTCGATACCTGTATCTTACTTGGCATTGCAAAAGGTCATGTTTTCTCTGACTGTTTATGACGTCTTTACACGTCCTTTCTTTAATTTTGTTTATTTTTCTTGCTTTAATTTGTATCCATCAAACAGGTAAAGCCTTTTCAAATGATGTTAACAGTTATTCATATGCTGTACTGATAAACCACTGTTTGGCACCCACTTACAAGTTTAATCCCTAAACATATTTATGTGCCTGTCCAAAGTCAGGAGCCTGTAATTCAGTGGTTGTCGTTTAATGCTGTTTATCATATCAGGTGTTTAATTCATTATTTTGTTCATAAATCAGGCTGTTAGTTTTCTTGTTTGAATAGTTTAACATTTGTCAACACAGGGCCTTTTATAGCTGACTATGCTGTAAAAACTTTGTCATTTGGTCTCAAGGGGAGAATTGTCTCATTTGCAATCACACCACATCTTCCTATATCTAGTTTCTAATTAACATGATTAATTTGAAAAGTATTCTGAATTTTAAAGTTTAAAAAGTACATGAAAAATTCCAAGGTATTTAACATGCTAAATCTGATTTTTTTCATACAAAATAATTTAGATGTCCCAATTTCTGAACTTTCTTATGATTATATAGAATTACCTGTTTGAGGATAGGTATGGTTGCTGGGGCAACAGCTTTTCTGTAATCTTTGGCCATTTTTTCTGTTTTTGCTACAGTGTCATCATCACCTTTCTGCAATGTATAAAATCAGTGGTCATGGTGGTTGAACATTAGATTACGATTTCTTTTGTGAGTTTCATGTCAATCAAAAATTATTAAACATGTTAAAAGTTCCCATTTTCCCTGTCTTTGTACACATTTTATCCATCTATGATACAAGGGCAATAACTATAAAAAAAAATGTTTTTGTTCTTTAAACAATTCTTGTTTTCAAAATTCCAATAGAGAACATACCTTCTATAATTGACGCTAATATAGAGCTTAGAATGATATAAGTTTTATAAAAATCTGTAGTGAATTGTTTACAGACACACAGACACATAAAAGTGCTAACAATAAATTAATGGCTTTAAACAATTCATAAATATTTTAGAGAAATGAATGCATCAGAGCAAATGCAATGTGAATTCTGTTTTAATTAATTTTTTAAGGGGCATAACTTGTAAATAAATTTTGATCAGCACTGATTTTCAAAGACGATGCTGAAATAAACCTTTATTTTCCATATAATCCATATATCCAAGGGCCATAACTCTTTTAAGAATAATTTATCTGCATTGATTTTTAAACTGGTCCAAGACATTGCTAATATAGAGCTTAGAATGATATAAGTTTTATAAAAATCTGTAGTGAATTGTTTACAGACACACAGACACATAAAAGTGCTAACAATGTAATTTTCTATATAATTAATGCATAACTTTTTTTTCTTAATCACTACTGATTTTGGAACAAGTTTCATAAAAAGATGACAAGAACTACATGTGAAAGCACTAACAAGACCAGACTGAAAGAAAGACTGACAAACTGAGAGACACCCAGTATTTCTATGCCCCCCTCAATGCATTCAAAGGGGGACTATAAATATAAAAGAAATAATTTTATTATCTCATGATATCAAAAGACTGAACTGTTAAAATGACAGAATTGTTCTATTAGGATCAGGATGTGGTTTACTGAAAAGAAAATTAAATCTACAGAAAAATGGACCAAAAAAAATAAAGAAAAGAAATAAAGTTCAGGCAAAATAATAAATAGATATAAATAATGCAAAAATACACAATGTATAAAAAAAAAGAAAATAATAAGGACTCTTAAATATAAAGGATAGAGAATAATAGGGACACTAAAATATAAAAAAGAGAGAAAAATAACGGCACTAATAAAATATGAAGAAATTCTTAGAATAAAGAATAATAAGGGCACTAACATATTAGGGAATAGAGAGGTTTTTGCAAAAAATTAAGAATAATGGGCAAAAAATGTAAAGAATCAAGAAAAATTTACAAATAATATAACAGAAAAATTGCCTAAAAGTTAAAGAATAGAGAAATGAAGGACCATATCAAGACCCTCTTCTTTGAGTGTTTTAAAGGTTTGAGTGATGATATATGGTAACTCCCAGACCTGCCAACTTTTGAAAATCTCCATCATTGTCCATGGGGGATTTAGCGCGCGACCAGATTTTTAAGGGTTACAAATTTAGCGACTGTGTGCATTGTTTTTTACTCCTAAAATAGTCTAAGTTCTCTTCTTTTTTCTTTTTGGTATACTAATGATGAGCATGAATAGATATAAATAGATATAAATCCTTGATTTCTTTTATTTTCATGACTTTTGTACTATAAAATTATAAAATTGACCAAATAACAGAAGAATAGAGAAAAATGGCATTAAAAATAAAGGATTCAAAGTAGAGACCCCCCCCCCCTTTTCCCCCTCCAAAGACCTTCTTATCTATGAACCTTGACTCAAAAGACCTAAAACTACATGTCCTAAAGTTCGAAGGATGAAGACAGATTTTGATTTAGTCTTACTTATGGTCTTATCAGTATCAATGAGAAAATGAATAAAATTTGAGTTATCTTTCTTCGTATTCAGAGTTGCTCTTACCAGCGGAGGCTTAAACAGTAACACAGTAGAAGTGAATACAAAATGGCGTCGATTTCAAATCAAGTCCCCAATCAACAGACACACGACGTCTGGTTTCAAAAATTAAACGGATTTCAAGATAAACGATGTTTTCTTGAGAGTTCATTACAGTCCTCATCTTTCTATCAATTATGATTTTGTTGTGGAACTACGGTTAATGTTGCAAATTGTGCTTGTATGATAAATTGATTAAAATTGAAAGGCTGTTTGACCAAATTTGTGTATACAAATTAATTTTGAGGACTGTTACGACCCATTAGGTAATCTGATTACATACAACCACTAATTATGACACCTGTTGTGACTGTTGATTAGCGTAGGGTAGTTAACTTGTCATAATATGTCCCTAGGTAAAATTATAGATTTTTTAAAATTCATCAGAAAAACTTCAAAATCGGTAAACAATAATTTTTCGGGTATATTTGGTGAAAATCGGGATTTTGACTAGTTTCACGATCCCGATAAAAATCGGAATGATACCGCGAAAATCAGGATAGTTGTCAGGTCTGAACTCCAGTTTGGACTCCTGAAAATAAATGTCAAGCATGAGGTCAATGTGTAGATAGAAAACATAAATTAATCTAATGCATTGTTGATTGCTCTCAATGAAACCGTCTATAAAATTGAGAATGGGAATGAGGAATGTGTCAAAGAGACAACAACCTGACCAACTGGCAGAAAACCACAGAAGGCCACCAATGGATCTTCAACTGAGCAAGAAAATCCATCATCCGGAGCTTGGCTTCAGCTGTCCTGTTAACAAAAATGTGTACTAGTTTACTGAAAACGGATGTCATACTAAACTCAAAAACATAACAAACATAACAATGGACTTAAAAAATAATGACTACTTACTGTTTCTTTCTTTGTATTCATTGGATCAAATATGGGTGGAACCATTCCTATCATGAGTTTATTAACCTGGCTATCGGCAGTCTTCTTACAGAATTCATAGATCACCTGCAAATATAAAAATAGCCATCACAGCTGATTTAAATCTAATAAATATTTTTATACAATTCAGATTCCAGAGAGGGGTACCGATATATAAGTGAGATCCAGTGAATTGATATAGCCATAATTTAAAATAGCAATTTGACAAGAACTAATTGTACATTTAGAAGCTTAATATTCCTTAAACAATAGAATGTGAGAGTTATCTCCCTGTAGTGTTATCAATAGTAGTGTACAATATTCAGTCATAAACAACACCTATACATACCTTAACAATATTTTGTAAGATTTCAATTGTTTTCTCATCCATTTCTTCCTTCTCATCTTCTTTCTTACTTTCAGGTTTTTTAGGTTTCAATACTTCATAAGCATTTGACCATGTATCCTCAAACACCTCAGAGAATCTCTGACCAAGACGTCTTGGTTTATTTTGGTCTCCAATCTCCGTAAATATTTCTCCATCTGCTATTTGCTGGCTTGTGATCCCACTCAACCTTGAAGATATATAATCCCACATTTAAATGTAATCATGATAATGGCTTATGTCTATTAAAGGATTATTAAGTACATGTTTACACTGCGCTCGTTCTATTTGAGCAGTCAAAATGTGTTGACTGTATATTTCTGTCATATACAGTCACTGACCAACATATTTCACTTGTTTATATTTTTTATGTTTGCAGCCTATAAATCATTATGTTTTATGCTTATTGTTGATATTTTAGTCCATACTCAAACAAATTTGTTCACCATCCATTGCCAGTTTCAACAGGTAATGTACATTTCATTGTGCTGTATATTTCTCCACCTGCATGATATGAGGCCATTTTAAAGGGGGATTTCCCCAATAATTAAATCAAATAAATAACATCAACACATAAAACAACAATTGAAAATAAGACTGCAGTATAAAGACAATAATAGTGCATTGACTTGACATATCAATGATATAAGGATTCGGCCCGAAATGGGGAAAAAGCTCGGCAGAGCCTGGCATTTCCCCATTTCTAAGCCTCATCCTTATATCCTTGATATGTCAAGTCAATGCACTATTGTTGTCTGTATACCTGGTAGCCAATAACAAGAATGTGTCCATAGCACACTGATGCCCCACTCGCACTATCATTTTCTATGTTAGTAGACCAAGAAATTGGGGTCAAAACTCTAATTTAGCAGACTGCCCAGTCAAATTAGACAGATCATATCATAGGAAACATGTGTACTAAGTTTTAAGTTGATTTGATTTCAACTTCATCAAAAACTATCTTGACCAAAAACTTGAATGTCAAGTGGGCACTATTTTTTTTTTGTTCAATGGACCATGAATTTGGTCTAAAAACTCTAATTTTGGACGAACGAAACAAATGCACACACACAAAAATATAAAGCCCCTAGGTTGGGCATAAAAAGCTACTTATATATTTACCTCAAACTTAAAACAACTAACTGACCACAACAACTGGTATTAATCATAACTGAAGGTTACAACAGATACTGTGAGATTAGGATCCTTGAAGGGGAATTAACTCATATATAGAAGATTATAAAGTGTCTGGGTAAAAAGTCTTCAGGGTTTAAGAAAAAAGATTTTGTGAGTGATTCACCAGGATGGAACTCAGAAGACAATATGAGTTGTATCAAAGTCTTTTATTAATATTTAAATCATCTGTACCACTGAATAAAAGTGTCCTTTTTTTCCTATATCATGTATATCTGACATGTTTATCAATAAAGTGTAGATACTTAGAAAAAAAACAATGAAAAATCTAAAGTGTTGTCTAAAAAAAGGTCTATGTAACTTCAGGACTACCAACATAAATGTTTTTAATATTCATGATGATCTAATATAGTCACATAAAGGTGGTATATAATACTACAGGGAGATAACTCTGAAAAACCCAGCTGAAAGTTTTATATTTTGTCAAAATTTTATGAAAATTAAATGAGCCAAATTTGTTTTAGTCAGTGTTTGGTACCACCTTAAGGATTATGTTCCCTTGTGTTGATTCAATGCTAAACATATGGAAATTTTATAGAAAATCCACAGCATTTATCCTTGTACTCTCATATTTGACAATTTGATGACTGATAGATATAGGATAATTGCATGCAGTGCTAGCATTGATTTCCTCAAAAAACATTTATTAATGTAGTTATTGATTAAAACGAATAAAAATATGGACCAAATCAAGTACACCTTTTAGGATGCGCTCAACCTTAGTGACTCAGCACGAGGTATTTTGGAATTTACAGGTTGGTTAGAACTTTTTGTAAAAAATAAACACTAGCACATCATAGAAAAGCAAGTGAGTAATCTATGTTTCAAATTTTATAACAAAAATCTCCGTATTAAAGCCTGTAGATTTTCTATAAAATTCTTGGTTTATTTGCCACAAAGTACTTTTTTTCCATTAAATGCAATGAAACAGTAAATAATAATGCTTTGCATCAAGTTTCCCCTCAGTATATGTACAAAATGGCTTATCTCTATTATTCATTTTATCTGTAGTTTTGATACAATTGAAGTTTGAAAAGTTCTTACAAAAATGGCTACAGAAGGGGTCATAAACCTTAAACAAAAGAAATTATTAATTTCTGATACTTCAGTACTAAAATAAAATTAGACACCAACATGCAACATATATAGTACTGATATAAAACAGCTATTGCTGCTTACGCAAAAAGCTTTAAAATTATAAAACACTGCTGTCAAGCTTGTCAAATTAATGTAATAGGATAAGAATGCCCATCAAGCATCAAACAGACATTTTTGTCTACCTTTCGCATAAAATTTGTTAAAATTTTACCACAATTCAAGTAAAAATATCCTTATTGTGATTCGTCAGAGGGCTCAAATAATTATATTTACCATTATTTTTTGGGAAATTGTATCATGATTCATCAGAAGTGTCAAATAATTATAATTTAATACCCATGTTTTTGGAAAAATATATCTTGATTCATCAAAATGAGTTGTTTATTTTAATCATACTAAAGAAAGAAGATATAAGAAGATGTGGTATGAGTGCCAATGAGACAACTCTCCATCCATTTTATCCTCATGTTAATTTTCAACATTTTTTACAGTCATTTATCATGTTTATCATGTTTATCATGAAGGTACACTGATTACGACCCTCATGTATTTACCTGCTGCTTAATTCTGAAATCTGGTTCCTCTGATGTTCTATTGTTCCTCTAAGTTGTTTATATTCTTCCAAAGGAACCATTTTAAATTCTGCTGCCTGTCTGAAGGAACGACTGCTAGGCATTCTGTATCTCTCAGCCATCTTTTTAAGCGAACAATTAGGATCTCTTTCATCTAAATCAATATCTTTTGGAATCTGAAATAAGTGATATTCATAAAATTACATATAGTTGCTAGAATTCAGTTTATAAACTTATGAATTGTTTCATGTTCATTAACACTGTATTATAAAATCGAATAAAGTCTAATTTAGGTCCCTTCAGACCTTATCTTCTTATGTCAATCATTTGATAACAGGACCTAAAATCCAAAATCTAAATGCATGGTTAGACTCAGCTTATCAAAATAAATAAAATAATCAGATCCCTGTATATTCAGGTTATGTTGAAATCAAGTTCAACCAAAGTCTAATTTTGGACCATGATTTTAGAAAAACATGAAAAGTGTGCCCAAAGTCAAAACACCTGTTGACATGTTTAACCCAGCCACATTATGTATGTATGTGCTTGTCTTAAAATCAGGAGCCTGTTACTCAGTGGTTGTTGTTTGTTGCTGTGTTACATAATTGTTTTTTGTTCATTATTTTGTATATAAATAAGGCACTTAGTTTTATTCATTTGAATTATTTTACATTTTTCATTTAGGGGCCTTTTATAGCTGACTGTGTGATATGGGCTTTGCCCATTGTTGAAGGCAGTAGGATGACCTTTCATTGTTAATTTCTGTGTCATTTGGTCTCTTATGAAGAGTTGTCTCATTGGCAATCATACCACATCTTCTTCTTCTTTTTTGCACTTAAATTTTCAAGGACCTAAATTAGATCACCAATGAGTTGAAGGTTGTTAATAAAATTTTATTACACAGAATAGGAACCCTTCAGAGATGTATAAAGTAGAAATGCCCTCTATAACATAACCCCTGATCCACCACTGTCCATTAACCTTCAGTACCTATCATCTTTCCTCTTAACATTCACTACAGTATAAGCCACAGATAAGCAAATAATTCAATTCTGCCAAAAGTAAACAGACAGTTATCAATCAGAATAAAAAAGGGCAAAAATATCCAACTTTGACCTGAGGAACTTTTAAGGGGTATCATGAATTAAATAATGAGGGATGTACATCAACAGGACAGCATACCAACAACACAAATTTAAATGTTTACCTGTTTCGGAGGCATTTTTTGTTCCATGGTCCTCAGTTTAACATATTCTCCTGCTGCAGCCACTGCATGCTCAGTTTTCCTTGCCTGCTCTAGTATAGTAGTAATAAATGCATGTAAAGGTCTGTTTTGGGGCAATTTTTTAAACTGGTCTATGGTTCCTTTCGGTACTTCTCCTTTTTTCTTAAAATAAAAAGCATTTTAATATTTGAATTAGATTAGTAATGCAGCTGGACAACTCCTCTCATTTTTTAAAATGCTAGTACAATAAAAAAAAAATTGAGATAGTCACTAACAGACATGCACAGGTTTAAGATTTTTAGCAGTGAGGCAAAGCCTGATTCAGTTTATGTTGGTCTTTGGTGAAGTTAAAAATGTTTGGGTTCAAAACAGGATTCTCACCAGGGGTAATTTCTTCAATATTCTTTATCTAGTATGGAAATTGGGTTTTGATGGCACGTCTGATAGTTTTATTTTTTTCATTCCTAACTTTTAAATGCTCAAAACAATTTAGAGCTTTGTTTTTGTTGAAAACTGTATGTAAGCCTCTCAAAGTCCTTCAACCCACATCTTCATCCATTCATTGACATTTTGCCATATGCATACATCAATTGGACATGCTTTGATACTATATCTGCCCTTGAATTTTTACTAGATAACATTTTTGTTCGCTTTGGAGATTCCGTATATCGTCAGGTTAACAGAATTCCAATGGGGACTAACTGTGCACCACTTATTGCGGACATGTTTTTGTATTGCTATGAGTTACAATTTATGACTAAAATCAGCAAAGACCCATCGAAACAACATCTGATAAATAAATTTAATGATACTTTTAGATATTTGGATGATATTTTGGCTCTCAATAATGACGACTTCAGTATGTATACTAAAGAAATCTATTCTGTTGAACTTACTTTAAATAAAGCTAATACTAACAATGACCACTGCCCTTTCCTCGATCTTGATATCTATATCACTAACGGAAAGCTTAATACAATGTACTAAAATTTATGATAAAAGAGATGATTTTTCATTTCCTATCGTTAATTATCCATTTTTAGATGGTGTCGTTTCCTTGTCACCATCTTACGGTGTTTATATATCTCAACTAGTACGATTCGCTCGTGTATGTAACAATGTTTTAGATTTTAACGAGAGAAATTTATGTATTACTGAAAAATTATTACACCAGGGTTTTCATTATCACAAACTAGTCAAAACATTTACTAAATTTTATCATCGGTATGAGGACATCATTCGTAAATATAGCTCAACATGCAGACTTCTTATACGTTCAGGTATTTCACATCCAAATTTTTATGGAAATATTCTTTATAAAGCACAAAAATGTCAGTATTTACCTCAGAAATTAACAAAACCTTTAAACAGACTTATTAATAAGGGATATAGTTACGATACTGTTGTCAGGTCATTAAAGATTTCATATTTTGGCGTTAATATTGATTCACTTATAGGGTCTTTACATCAGAACTAAAAAACTTTATTCAAAAACCAGTTAATGGCATGAAACCGGTTATGTTTTTCTCCAATATGTTATGATGGTAGGATACTAAACCCCTAACGGGAAGGATTGTGTCTGATATTCATATGATGAAATCGTAATCTTTCAATCAGTTTAATTGAAGTCTGGAGCTGGCATGTCAGTTAACTGCTAGTAGTCTGTTGTTATTTATGTATTATTGTCATTTTGTTTATTTTCTTTGGTTACATCTTCTGACATCAGACTGGGACTTCTCTTGAACAGAATTTTAATGAACGTATTGTTATGCGTTTACTTTTCTACATTGGTTAGAGGTATAGGGGAAGATTGAGATCTCATAAACATGTTTAACCCCCCTGATTTTTGCGCCTGTCCCAATGCAGGCCAATCTGGCCTTTGTTAGTCTTGTATAATTTTAATTTTAGTTTCTTGTGTTCAATTTGGAAATTAGTATGGCGTTCATTATCCCTGAACTAGTATATATTTGTTTAGGGGCCAACTGAAGGACCCCACCGGTGCGGGAATTTCTTGCTATATTGAAGACTTGTTGGTGACCTTCTGCTGTTGTTTTTTCTATGGTCGGGTTGTTGTCTCTTTGACACATTCCCCATTTCCATTCTCAATTTTACTTAATTTATGTATCTTAGTCATTTTGTTAAGTTTCTTTTGTTACCTATTCTGATATCAGACTGAGACTTCTTTTTAATTGTGTTTTACTGTGCGTGTTGCTCTGTGTTTCTTTATACTACATTGGCTAGAGGTATAAAGGGAGGGTTGAGATCTCACAAAACATATTTTACCCTTTTGGTCTGTCCAAAGTCAGGAGCCTCTGGCCTTTGTTAGCCTTGTATGTTTTTTTAATTTAAGTTCATTGCTATGTTATAGACATTAGTGTGAAGTCAATTTTCACTTAACTAGTACACAATTTTATTAAGGGGCCAGGTGAAGACCACCTCCTGATGTGGGATTTTCTCTTTGCATTAAAGAGCCATTGGTGGCCTTTGGCTGTTGTCTGCTCTATGGTCTGGTTGTTGTCTCTTTGAGATATTCCCCATTTACATTCTCAATTTTACTTAGATATATATATCTCCCTACATGTCAAAATTGTAGTTTACCTGTTTGTTCCATTCCTTTTCTAAGTTCTTGTAGTATTTGTCTTCAAATTGTGCCTTTGACAAAATCTTTGAGTCAAAATAATCGTGATTCATCCAAATCAAACTGGAGATGATGGAATTCCTGAAATCCATTTCATCTTCATGTCCATACCCATACATGTCATCAAAATGATCAGTCTCCTAAATATATAAATATATATGTTAATTAAATCTTCCATTTCTTCTTCATACCTGAACCACCCAAACATGTCCAGCTTGATCAGTCTCCTAAATATATAAATATAACTGTTAATTAAATCTTTCACTGCATCTTCATGCCCAAACCTGTAGATGTCTTCAGCATGATCAATATCCTTAATATATAAATATAACTGCTAATTACAATGAATCAAAAATTAATTGGTTGTAAATTTTCTTATAAAGAAATATAAAACTATAAGCATGATTTTTGTACTTAATTTTAATACTAAGTAATATTAGCTTATCAATTTTGTAATCTTTTATTATTAGCTATAACAGCAATATGCTCTTTTTGAATATTTGAACTTTGAAACATTTTCTTGTAAAAGTTAATATTAATATAGATTTCAGATTTCCTTAGATACTGTAAGTGAGTAGATAATGTCACATGTGGAAAATTTAATTTTCACAAGTTTAGTCTTTGTCTTTAATCAAAAGTATAAAGTGCTAAAAACTACATGTACATGTCAGTTTTTGTTTTTATTTCATAAGTATTTATCATTTTCATGCAAATATCATTATAATTGTGTTTTATTTACTGTTAAATTTCTAATGTTAAATATATAACATAAAGTGAGGTACAGGTTTGTGGATCCAAGTTCTTAAGTCATAAATTAGGCTAAGATGTGAACCGAAAAATTTCATATTGTTAATTCATAAATTATTGCAATGTTCCTTTTCATTGCTAAAAATTTGACAGGATTATAATCACAATAATCATGATAATTAAAACTCTCATTTTGAAATTTTTATGAGTTAAACATGATTTTTCTCAATATCTCAAAAAATAAAATTGCATTTTAGTCTAAATAGACAAAAATGCAATAATAAATACATGCAACAATTTCTGAATTTACAGTATACCATAGTAAAAGCAAACATCTTAATCATTAAACAAGTTAAACATGTTAAAGGAGGTTAAGAAATGACTGACACACAATACCATTATCTTTTTGGGAACATTTCTGTCCGTTTCTGATTTTATCTAACTATAGCAGTTTTCAAAATAATAGACAAAAATGTTTTTAGACATCTTGACCATATTGGTTGGCAAATGAGTATTGTGCCAGAGTTTTGTTAAAAAAACAGATACCCAAATGATGATTGTGACAAGTTTTGTTCGAATTCGCCTCTAGAGTACAAATGTAGTTGAAGTTGCAAAAGAAAAGATTGTTTTAAATGTTAAAGGTTGATTATAGAGGACAATTAAGACTAGAACCCAATTGATGAGAATAGCTCTTGTGAACCTTTTGGCCAGGTGAGCTGAAAACATTAATCTTTTATAAGAAATTATTAGTATTGATCAGAGGTAAATTAAAATTACAAAAAAATCTAATATTTTTTTTCAATTGATCAAAAAGATTAAATTGCATTAGGTATGATACTACTTTGAAAGATGAATAATAAATAATAAAAACAAACCATTGGTGCATCTGTATTTGATGGCTCACCAGCGGTGCCAGGTGTTGGTTCTTTTACACTGGGGCTTGGATTAGCTTGTGTCTGTCCTTTTTTATCAGTCTCAGTTGGCTAAAATAGATAAATAGTAAATTCCAATGATTTTTAAGTTATTTATCATATAATACATTTGTTGACCTATTTTTTTCAGAGTATCTGAAAAATTGACATACTAATAACAACTCAATGAAAAACAATCATGGTAAGATAAGCAGCGTAAAATAGAAACATAAAAATGGCAGTTATTCATGACAGTCATGTTATTCTACATACACCATCTTATATTTCTAGAAAATAAATAAAACAAGGGCATAATTGATACAGTTTTGATCCTGATGTGCCTCTTTTATGAAACTGCATAATTAAAAGCTATTTTTCATTAATCTTATATATGTTTTCATGCAAATGGGGGGAAAGTATTATCTCAAGAAGTCCTAAGAGAATAATGATTGCAAGCATGTACAAGCTTCTAAATGGGTGAACATTTATATGATATATAGATTCAAAACAATTTGACAAAGCGGATGTGTTATACAATACTTAAACATAGGAATCTGATGTTCAGTAGTTGTCATTTGTTGATGTGGTTCATAAGTGTTTCTCATAAATTCTCTTAGAGATGAGACCGTTGGTTTTCCGGTTAGAATGGTTTTACACTAGGTCACATTTAAAAGAATGTATGTTTCCCCTCCCCCTGGTCTACCCTTTGCAAACTGACCAGCAAGGCAGGTCCTTTTTTTTTATAACTCCATGTCATAGCATGCTTACATGAATGGTTTGACTTGTCCAGTCAAGGCCACTAATATCAGATTTTTGTGCTCAATTTGAGTGTATTTATTTAGATTATTAATCTTTTTGGTTTCAAGCACTTTCCAAAAATGGAGAAAACAAATTTTCAAGAAAAAAATATTTTCAATTTCTTTTAACATAGATTTTTTTTTTTTTTACCAGGGCCTTATTTTTTACCCAGGTGGGGGAGGGGAAACAAACATATTTTTAATTTTGGCCCTAGTAATTATTGGGGCCTTGATACAGTCTGGGGTACTTTCTTTACTTGAAGAAGTAAATATTAATATAAGTAAATACTTATATATAGTAAATTTGTATAATACTTATACAAGTGTGTTTTATTTACTTGTATATACCGGTAGGTAAATCCTTTTTTAGCCTAGTTATGTCCCTTAAAGACATTCAGATTTTTTTAATTATACAAGTAAAAAAGTGATCCTATCTCCTTTTCTTGAATTCTTAGAACTTCTTTAAATAGTCTGTCCTTTGCAGATGTCTTTACTAATCATTTAAGTGTAATTTCATGGACAATGAAAATCTCATTTGTCTGTTATCTTCAGAACACTGCTCATTTACAGGCCCCCAAGGAGCAATTTTTAAGGCCTTTCCCAATTACTTAAGATCTTTGCATAATCAGTTTCTTTGTTGAATTAATGAGATGAAACATTGAACTCTTATAAAAAATTATGAGCTTTTAATAAACCTCAGAAAAATTGTTAAGGGCATGATTTTACATCTCAAAATTTTTGTGGGATTGTAATTTTTTTTTACTGATACATGTTTTTTGAGAAAATTAATAGGGGAGATTATTCAAACATTATAATTAACTTATATAAGCATAAGTATATTTTATTTACTTCTTCAAGTAAATAAATGTTACATGTACAAGTAGTACCCCTGACTGTAACAGCTTGCTGTTCAGTGTGATCCAAGGCTCTGTTTTGAAGACCATACTTTGACCTATAATGGTTTACTTTTATAAATTGAGTCTTGGATCAGTGGATGGAGAGTTGTCTCAATGACACCCATACCACATCTTCTTATAACTATATATATGCCATCAAAATAATAGTAACTTACTGCTGGTTGTTTTTTGCGTCCATCCAGCTCCATAGCAGACTGAGTCAAGGTTATGTAATCCCAAGCTGCTCTATTATTTTTCCCATTATTAAAGTATTGTTTCAAGGCTTTAGTCAAAGAGTTGCTTTTTACTTGATCGGCGAAATCTTTCAAAGTAAAATTGCTTGGCATATCAGAAACAGGCACCTACAAATTTATATCAATACATTCATTATATCATGATTGACAAACTTATCATAAAAGTTAAAATCTCAAGTTTTGCAGATTATAGTTTAGGATGCTCTGTTTGTGTTGTTGGGCAACCTTGGTTACTGGTTACTGTGTCATATTAATTTTATTAACAAAAAATAAATTATATTGATAAAAATATTAAATACTGTGGATTCATTATTATTTATCATGTTTATCATATCCCAATTTTCGTGGATTTCTGGGATACCCAAGAACATTACTTACTCCAATGTCCAACCATTGTCAAATTATTTACTAGCAAAGGAATTTTTGCAGTCTTTGGCAAAACATTGAAATCCAATATCCTTGAAAATGCAAGTTTTTCATTGACCAATGAACCTGATAAAAGTTGGTTATAACCCACGAAAATAAATTAATCACCAATAGGTAATAATATATATTGTAGTACTGTTGGTTGATTTTCCCAATAAGTACATGTAGTTGTTTTTATTTTTGTGCAAGAATAAGAATGTAATATATTAACTGACCTATTCAAAAATGCAGTTCTAACTAGAACAAAATGAAGTATCGATTAAAAATAACAGAAAGCATGGAAAGGTTTTGATTATCATGATTTTGCAGGAATTTTAACACATGAAATACTCATGAAGACAAGAACGGATTTACACGGTTTAAACATTGTACATTTGTGTAGTTACTATGTCTAACCTCCACCTTGTGAAATTAGACAACACATATCTTTTAAATTATATATATTAAATGTAGTCTTATGGAAAAATCAAAACAAACAACCATGTACATTTTACATGTAGTATCAAATAAATAATATCACACATCTTAATTATTTTTTCACCTTCTCTTTAAGCATGTCTGCCAGTTCCTTTTCTTTTCCCATGAGTTGTTTATACATATCATCTGCTTTAGTCTGTTCATCTTTTGATGAAAAATGTTTTATGTCCAATAGGAATTTTGACAAATTCAGTCGTTGATTTTCATACAATGGACTGGGTTTAGCAGGGGTCTAAAATGTGAACAAAATTAATCAAATTCAATTTGAAATTTATCAAAACTTTTTTCTGGACTACATGGACTGCATTGTATGTGATTTACTTGCCAATTTCATTCATTTATAACCATTTGATACAGTTTTGATTTATAAAAGGTATTTGTAATCCAATTCTGTGAAAAAGGGTCCATTGATAAAATGTCTAGTGTTTGTGGGTGTATATATATAGATTCTTACATTGATACCAGTGGATTATTGGATTTATCCAATCGAGATAGTTAAATTATCAATTTTAAAGTCCTTGCCTTGCCGAGGACTTTAAAATTCAAATTTTACTATCGAGATTGGATAAATCCGATAATCCTCAAGTAACTCTGTAAGAATCTGTTCCTCTAATGATTAAAAAATAAATTTTCTTCTTTGTTAAACGGAAATTGACCCTTTGACTGTCTTTCACATTCCATGGAAGTGTCAATTTCATTAACCCCTGTTGGCATATTTTGATTCATCCAGTTAGCTAAAAAGGTTATGACCCTTGTAAGTTCAAATCATCCAATGATCTTTTGAGATCCCCGGCAAACCACACGTTGATTAACTTTTTTTATACAATGGGTTCGGAAAGGGATAAATTTCCATAGAATTAGAGAAATATGAATATCTGGTCAGAATGATGGCATTGAATCAGGTTTTGTGTATAAATAATTATAAGAGTTCCATGCTCTCTGCAACAAGTCTTTGGAAGGTCAGAAATTTTCTTTTTGCATGGCTTAATTTATATCCTTATCATGCTTTAATATTTCGATTTCCTAGTGATCAATATGAAAGCCAATTTTCCTGCTTTTACCTTTATACTTGTTTAACTTTTTTACTTTTTTGATCTGAGCATCATTGATGAGTGTTTGGTAGATGAAACTCTTGTCTGGCATATCTAATTATAAGCCTGCTTGTAACCTTTTATAACTAATTTCTTCCATATAGTCCTCCATATAGTCCAAGTCTGATATTTTCAATGTTTAAGTTTTAAATTTAATGTGACATATTCATCATGTTCATAAGGAATACGAAGAAACATTTAATATAAATAACGTTTTTGGTTTAAAACATGGGAAGGGTGGTGAGGCACCACCTAGGAGCACAAAAAAGTCTGCCTGCTTCATGCAATATAATAAAGACCCTGCCACTATTAAAGAAAGAAGGAGAGCATTTTCCATTGCCTGTGGTCAAAACTTAGTTTTTATTCATTTAATTATTTTAAAGAGACAGTTTTATTGTATTTTAAATTAGTAATAATTTCTTTGTGACACACATTATAATTCACCAATCATTCTAATATGAAGGCCTATTACAGCCAACCAGTATAATCGCAATATATCTACCTTTAGCGCAAATGCAGTAATACACAAAAACGGCTGTTCCACCCTACGACCACTTATTTGTACTGCCAAATATTCTCAATTTTCCACATCAAAACACACTGTTTACATAGGCCAAGATTCAGATACAATATATTTATCTCTATTCTGTACAGCCAAATAAACAAATCAAGCCATTTCAATTCATTTTTCATGGTAAAATTTCATGAAAGGAAAATTCCGTGAAATGATGTTATTGTCTTGGCACGGCAACGAAACAAGGTGATGTCACAAGGGGGTCTCATTGGGGGTTCTGATGCCAGGTCCCGCTTACTGTTTTGTTAGATTCCCATATCCTGCTTATAATGTAAATGCTCTTTTGTTCCGACGTTGGAAAGTTCCAGGCGGAAAGAACTAACTAGCCAAAAATTAAGCTCAGGAGGAACTTATTAACTAGTTACTTTGTTCTTCCTCTGGCTTTCAGTGGCGTAGCTTGCATGTATGCTCAGATGCTCAAGCATCCACATCACTTTGACAGGGAAAAAAAATATAAATAAAGATATGTTCGCAGCAGTTAAACTCGGAGGTATCCGTATGTAACAAAGGTTAGGATATGAGGATAGCATCCAGTTATTTCCGATGAAGTATGCGTGGTCTTTTATTAAGGATAATTTAGTTCATGTAATAAAACAAGATATCGCAGAAAAGTGATCTCGATTTTTTTCGTAAAAAGACTTCGTCGTCGACTACGGCAAGTGCAGAAAATGATGCACATATCCTCGGACATGTTTCATCTGAAATTGAGCCTAGCGGAGCGATGGCTTCTACAACTGACTAACAACATAACTGACAACTAAACCACCATATCCTGATATCGTTTCCTGTGAAATGAACGACGACGTGAAAAAAACTAATCTGTAATAGAGTGTGATCATTCCTAGGCTTATCAGAAAATTCCAGTTCCTATTTAGGTCCACATATTAATTTTATTTTCAAATAAAAAAACAGAGTTCCTATGTCCCCTGCATTGCACATATTTTATGTAACCAATGAACAAGAGCAATGTAATAATAAACTAATAAAAATTAATGTTTTTCCTTTTCCTTTTATTTTTAATGGAGAAATAAAAGCTTTAGAGAAAATGCAATGGGATTTCCATTTTAATTTTTATTTCAAAAGGTCAAAGCTTAGGACTTATTTTCGAAATTGTCATTGCTGATGATATAAAAATCTGGCAAGAATTGTACACATGAGAGTGCAAACAAGACCCGATGGATGGACACCAGGTATTTCTATGATGTCCCCTGCAACGCGTTAATGGGGTCACTTCAGTTCCTATATTCCGAAGTGCCACTGTGATAGGGCCGTTTTTTGAGAAATGCTAGAAAAGGGGATCACTTCAGTTCCTTTATACAGCAGTGCCGCTGTGATAGGGCCATTTATGAGATGTCAAATATTAAGATTGGTGGGAAACTTTTTCGGCAAATAAATAAATTATGAATTTCATTCAGTTTCGAGAATTTCGAGAAAACATTTGAATTATGTTTGAAATATAATTATATGAATTGGTGGGTATTTTGAAATTAAACAAAAATCTATATAAGCAGTGTCGGATTCTATGGGAGCAAATGTGCCTACAGGAACAATGTCTGAAAAAATATAATTTTCTGCATAAAATAGTCAAAAAAAAAAGGCATCCACATCATTTCAAACCTGGCTACGCCACTGGCTTTAAAAGTTCCACTGAAACAAAGTGACTAGTTGAAAAATTCCAACGGAACATATCAACTAGTTAGAAAGTGCCTTTTGGCCATTAGTCAAAACCGGACCTAACAAACTAGCCCAAAAGTTCCAACAGAACTTATCAACCAGGCAGAAAGTTCCATTTGGAGAATTGACATGATTGATGCAAAGTAAAAGCGCAAAATATTAGATTTAAACCTTTTAAAGGGAAACCAAGATACTGATTACAAAAGTCAAAAGGAACTTATCAACTAGCCACAAAGTTCCTCTTTGGCAAATATTAAAGTCAAAACCGGAACTAACAAACTAGCCCAAAAGTTCCAACGGAACTTATCAACCAGTCACATAGTTCCATTTGGAGAATTGATGCAAAGAGCCACATGAGAAGGGGGGTATTCCTACCTCTCTTGAGGGTACTATGAATACTAAATTTGCATGATAATACAACTTATTCCGTTTTATGTGAGCTATGAAATACAACTTAAATTTTGCTGGGTGAGTTTGTTCTTCCCCCTCAGTACATCAAAATTTAAATACATTGTCATTATTTCTCCCCAAAAAAGTTCCATGCCCCTTTTTTCATATTTGTCCCCAAAGAAACCCCTTTCAGTACGTTGGGTATTCTTGTAAATTAATGATTTGCTCTTATATATAATAGCTGATACTCGTTCTTCCCCCTCTTTCTACAAAAAGGACAAAATATGGTATATTAGGAACAATGTAACTAGTTGTTCTGTTCCGCCAGAACTATTCAACTAGCTACATTGTTCCGGAACTTTTCAACTAGCTTCTTTTTTCCGGAACTTTTTAACTACACTCGGAATAAAACAACTAGTTGGAAAGTTCCATCGGAACGAAATAACTACTTGAAAAGTTCCGCCAGAACAATGTACCTGACAGAACATATAAGTGGCTGTTACACTTACATGTACACTATAATTACGTACATGGGGGGACATATACTTGCCTCCCCACGCAGCTAAAGTTATATTTGCTTAAGAGCAACAAAAACACGTCTATTTCCATAGCACGTTTATTTCAAAGAGGCACATAACATCACATGACAAATATGCAACATTATCATATATTCAAAGGGACACAACTCTCACGACTAAACTACAAAACACATACGACCATACAATTCATATACATAACACTATGTACGTAAGCAATTTTCATTTTTTCGTAATTTCCTGTGTCCTACTAGACTTCATTTCTCGCTTTTAGGGCAGAATAATTCGACTTTCACGTGTCACGCAGGGGCGGATGCAGGAATTTTCGAAAGGGGGGGTGCTAACCCAGGGCAAAGGGGGGGTGCAAAACATATGTCCCGATACAAATGCATTGATCGGCAAAAATAAAGGGGGGGTGCGCACCCCCGGAACCCCCCCCTGGATCCGCCACTGTCACGCTTACAAAAAATCTGCAATCCCATGTCACACTTAGACCCCAATGAGACCCACTCACAAGAATGTTTCCATAAACAATAAATAAAACGTGTATAACGAGAATTTTAAAGCTAATCTTGTAAGCCTTGGAATGAATAAAATTACATTGGAAGAAAATTTAGAAGTGAAAAATTCGATTAAAAAAATAATCATTGAATTATATGATACTAATAATATTATCAAAATTGGGTAAAATGGAACAGCCAAAACAGTATCGTTTTAACAAAATTACCGAAGTTGACCTATTAGAAATAATTCAAGGCAGACGTAGATTTGTTTTCATTGAACCTGTAATGTTAACCATGCGTTGGGTATTTATATTCTTATTTTATAAATACAAATGCCCAGCCCATGGTTAAATGAAAACAAATCACGGCTGCCATGAATTATTTCTTAAACAGTATGGTTGTTTTTTTTCAATTAAGATTAATAAAACCTGATATTTTGAGAGTAACCATTTAACTTTAGGTGGGTTATGATTATTTATGTCAGAATTTTTTTTTCATTTGTTTTTGGAGGCTATCATTCAACCTATTTGTTATCAAAAATATTTTTAAAACACTTAGATCTATGTATGGCAAGTATGGGGAAATCTGGATTCTGTATGTAATTTGTTTGGGTCATCTGCTAAAAGACTGCTTGTCAGACCACAATATCTGTTGTCAACAAATTGGGAACGAGAATTTCAATGGAAAAAACATGGTCGTTCCCTAAAAATTATAAAAGTGCGTGAAAGTCATAAAATTTGTTTCTTAAAATTATTTCTACTTTCGGTTTTCAATTTACCTTCCTGGATGAAAACAGTATTTTTTGTATTTTTTGTTAATAAAACCTTATCAATTTATACATACCGTCTGAGACATTATTCAGTACTTAGTTGACCACTCAAATATATGTATCCTAGTAACTAAGATATCGATATAGTACAAATTCAACGATTCTGAGATATATGACTGGCTTCAGTCGACAAAAATTGCTGTCGAGTTATCTGTTCTTCTTTGTGTTTACTTGTTATTATCTCCCTTTGAGTACTTTTTTCCTCAAAAAGGGGGAAGTGTCGGATTTGCATTTATTGCATTTATAAACTATTTACCAGATTTGATTTTAAAATTCTTTCCTCATCTGGATGAAAGGACACGACCCCCTCATGTTTCTATCATTGAAGTAAGGGAACTACCATTTGATTATAGGGGGAGGGCCCGCTAGGATGAAACTTTAAAATAGCCGCCGGCCAAATACTGATTAGACGCCTTGAAATCGCTATAATGGGACATCGACCGTGCAAGGGCTGTATAGCAAGTCAAGGCCGTTAAAAACTTCCATTTGTATGCTATTATATTTTTTCTTAACACTTCGGCCTAGACGTGGCGGATGCAGAACTTTTTATAAAAAGGGGGGGGGGGGGGGAGGGCTCAAGTCATGCTTCTCTCATTCCTTATATGAGGGGGGATAGGACCTTTATCGGGACTTCGGGATCGGGCGTTTTTAAGCTCGGGATTTCGGGATTGACCCTTTCGGGATCCGGGAATCATTTTTTTCGGATTTCGGGACGTCGGGATTTACTTTATTTAAATTCGGGACCTCGGGATTTCGTTTTTTTAAGTCCGGGATTTCGGGATCAGGACCCCTCCTATCCCCCCTCTTATATTATCAAACAAATTTATTCCCATAAAAACCGTGACGGGGGGCACCTATCAACGTATATTTGTTCAACCTAAAAGAAGTTCTACTGGAAACTTTGTTATAAGCAATATATATGATATCATAATATAATTATAAGTTCCTGTTGGAATAAATATTCTATACCATTTATTCCGTTAGGAACATTTACTGTAAACTAATATTTATTCCAGTGGAAATAATATTCAAGAATATTGTTTCCATTTGGAATTTATATTATGAAAGAACTTCTATTCCGTGACACCCCCCCTCCCCTCACCGGGATCCACCTATAAAGAAAGGCAGACTGATGAGCAACTTATCATGCTTATGTAAACAATGGTAAAAGAGACAGGATAAACTAATAAGATAAAAGGCAGGGACTGACTGAAAGGCGTGAAAAATAGAAAGCCGGCAAAAATTTTCAAGTGCCCCCATCGCACCATAAAACCAAATGGTAGCTCCCTAATCATGACCGATCGAAATACTTGCAAATGCGCCTGGGTAAGATTTCGCGATAGTCTTACTATACAAATCCTTGGTCAACTCAAATAATAGATTTTTACCGTATTAGGGATCAAAATTTTAAATTAGATAACAGATTTTTTAGCTGACAGTCAACGGCCGGCAGCAGTTACTTTGAACATGTTAAATCTTCAAAATTAACTGTCGACTCTGATATTCCTCTTTATGACATTGAACAATTTTAGGCCCAACGTTAGTTTTACTATGTATTTATGACTTACCAGGACATGTTATTTGCAATGCGAGACTTTTTGCAGATGACTGCTTATTGTATAGAAATGTATATAATAAGTCTGATGCACAATTAATTTTTAAATGATGTATCTAGTGTAGTGCAATTATCGGGAACAGGACTGGCAGATGAATTTTAATCCGGATGTTTTAAGTAATACATGTATCTAAAAAAAATAAAACCTTCTAATTTTGATTATACACTGCATAATCATTTTTTAGAATCAGTAATCTTTTCCTTAGCTTTTTACATAATCACTGTCAACATGAAGTTGCTTGGGTGTGTATAAAAAAACTGCAATAATAGTGGTATTCCCGGTTTACTTTTTTTTTCTTCTTGAGCGCATAGTTATTTTGTAAAATACATTGAAACACAATAAAGTCAGTTAAAGATCTACAAGGTAGTCCGGTTTCTGCATCAGCATGTACATTTTTGGAGAATATCGATTATATATAAGCAGTTTTTACGACATTTTTGGCAAAAAAATCGCAGTAAACTATACATTAGCTTCTACCACTGCATCGAGTGTCATACGATATTTATTCACTCGTGACAGTTAAAAAATATCGTATTACACGAGATTTGGTTGTTGAATTTGTTTCTCTAATGATTTTCAAACAATATGCAGGCAAACTTATTCCTTCTTTACGAATGATCTGCAAAAATATGTATTCTTTCTATGTGACGTCATCAGGCATGGTCGCCTTTTTCCTGCCGTCACAATAGGAAATTCAAAAGAAAGCAAGTCAATTCGAAGTCATAATCGGATTTTAACAAATGATGAACTGGGATCAAACGAACCACACGTTGATTTTTTTTATACAATGGGTGCAGAAAGGGATAAATTCACGAAGAATTAGAAAAATGAGACAATATCTGAAAAAGTCTAAATAAGAAAAGAAAACCAAAAAATCTTTAGACCCGGTATTTTAATAACACAAATCGAAGAACACACATTGAGGATCTAGGAACTGTTGTCTGTAATTCAAACAATTGTTAAATGTGGTAACAATGGCAATTTTAAAAATGGTATAAAAGAATCCAGTTCTTTCCTGTTACCAAAGTGAATCAATTATAAATAGTGTCTAATGGGAATAAGGAATAAGTTTAAGACACTATTTGTGGTTTACTAGTATATGCTGCAATAGTTTATCAAATGCCAATTATTTATTTTAGCATTTGCAATACAAAAGGTTTAGAAATATCATAAAATATAGTCATATATGTCGATAACATAAAAGTATCTTGAATAACAGGACAACGGTAACAGGACAGAGTTGGTAACAGGAAGGATTTTTTTCAAACCAATTGCTTTATTTCATAGTTTCAGAAAAATACATAATTTCAGATAACAGCAACCAATGTCATTTATTTTTTGAAACTGTAAATTCTAAAATAAATTCCTTTCTGTTACCATCTACTGTACTAGAATTGCACAATGTTCTCTGCTGTTATCAAAAGTAAAAAACCTGTTTTTTCATTCAATATACTGTATATTCTGTCGAGATTTATTTAATATGATGATCATAACTTATATTAAATGAAATGGTTGGCATATAGTAGATTAACTTTGTGATTCATCAGTGAAATGTTCTTTAACATCCTTCCTGTTACTGATTATGGTTATGCTGTTACTTTTTATCAGGTAACATGACAGAACGTAACAGAAAGGAATTACACAGTACTTTTTGTCCTTTTATTCGAATTGTGTAGAAGTTTACTTCCATCTACATATCAATTTAATAAGATACTATAAAAACACATTTACTGTTATAGAGCTGACAATGAAATATTCTCAGAAGGTACACAAAAAGGCTGTAACAGGAGAGAACAACAAAATAATTTTTAACTGAATTCTGATCTTTGGGGAGTTCAGATTTAATACAGAAAATGATGCTCTTCTCATTGCATTACAAGAAATAAAATCTTGGTCTTTCAAACGTTTCCATAGGTGAAAAATAACAGTGGTAACAGGAGGGAAATTACCCCTTGGGCCAAAATTTAAAAGACCCTTAAAAATGCAAAATTTTATCACATGCTTTAGTTATATAACAAAATCAGACCGGTAAGGGACAAGTTTTCTATATAATCTATCAGATTTGTGAAAATCGGAAGCCTGTTTACTTAATTTAGATATTCTTTGAATGATTTATAAGTTGTCAGAAAACAACACCGGACAACATGATTTTTTGGGGGGTTGAACATTTGAATTATAATATTTTATTAGAAGAAATATAAGAAAGAGTGTTTACCTGGCAATAGTTGGTGCATTATATATATACTCTAGTTAATACTGAAATTTAAAATTTTCCATGCCTGAATAAAAAAATAATTGCTGGTGAAAGATGGAACATGGAAATTAGACTTTTTCAGATATTGTCTCGTATACATTTTCAAAAAATAAAACTATGGACTTGTCCAACAGGCAAGGAAGGCAATGTTCTGTGTATTGTGTAAAGCGAAAAAGCTTTGTTAACCATAATGGATATTTTGTTACAATTATTTGATGCATGGAGAGCTTGGTAGAATACCTATGTCTATTTGTTTTAAAGCCAGAATGGTTGGTTTTTGGCAACGTATTATAAATGGTAAAAAAGAGAAAATATCTCGCATGTTATATGATATGTTATATAGACTTGATGAAGGTGATGAGAGGGGGGGGGGTCTCTTCCTATATGAGGGTATATACATATGTGCCGCTGGAATGGGTCCCTTTTTTGATACGTCAAATATATCAATGGGGTGCAATTTTACCAAGGAAATATATCAATGGGTTCAGTTTGTTGTGCAACGATCTTCACTGAATTTCCCAAACTCTGATAAATATATGAATGGGTTATGATTTCGCTGTGAAATAACTGTATATGTAGGGATTTCACAATAATTCAATATATGAATGGGGGGTGTTTTTTAAATCCCAACCGCACAACTGTACCCAAAATCCCATGTTGAGAACCCTGTCACTCTAAATCATAAATGGTTGTCATGTATCAAAGAAATGTGGTTATATGATCATTGTCAAAACTGTGGAAAGAAATGTTACTCTGTCAAGACAAGTAAAACAGTTTCATGAAAAATTTGTTGAAAATTGGAAAGCACAAATATTTAATCCCCTAGTAAGTGTATTAATTATAAAATTTATAAGACTGAATTTGGTCTTGAGAAATATCTCTGTGTTCTCCCAGGGGAGGATCCAGTCATTTTTAAAAGGGGGTTTCCCAACCCAGGATAAAAGGGGGGTTCCAACCCAAGGACCCCTCCCCCTGGATCCGCCACTGTCTCCCACCTGATTTGATGTATGATATTATTAAATTTAGATGTGGAAGCCACAAGTTGCCAATTGAGGCTGGTAGATTTTCACTATTGATAGATCTGAAAGAATTTGTGATGTATGTAACAAGAAACAACTAGGTGATGAGTTTCAATACATATTTAATTGTAACTTTTTTAATGCTGAAAGACATAAATGTATACCTGTTCATATCTATAACAACAGTAACATTATTAGTCTGTCTGAGCTAATGAATAGTCATGATAAATATACACTTACAAGTACACACCCGTGATATCGCTGGTCCGTGACTGAATTAAAGTATATAACTATGCCTAAGCCTTATTTTAGTAATTTGTATTGTCATCTGATAAAGTCATGTCGATTATAAGATACACAGTTTTCTCTGCTTTCAAATCTTTCTGTTTGAACCCGTCGACCTGGAACTTATCAATTATTGGTAATGTTAATTATTTGGAAAACAAAAGGTCTTGGCTATCCAGGAATGGAGAATTTTTTAATCAACAGCATTGTCCTATATTAGTCTTGCTGCTTGCTGAATAAAACTACAATACGGAACAATTTGACAATGATTGAATTTAGTAGTGTGAGCCCTTTGATTATGACCCGTGTATATAACAAAATCCTAAATACACCGTTTGTTGGTGCGCCTGTCAAATGCGGAACGTACAGATAAGGTAATAGCTAACAGGTGAATATACTATTGGTATCGGTATCGGATTCGACCCGGAACTTGTTAATTATTGGCAATATTAATTATGTGGAAAACAAAAGGGTCTGGAGTGGTGTAATTTTTAATCTACACCAGTGTCCTATATTAGTTCTATATAGAGTTCAATTCTTTGATTTGTCGTTTTTACCCGATGACGGCTGATAAATTGGACCTCGTAATTTTAATATTATAGATAGGCTTGGCAATATTTGAAAAATTGTTATGTCTGTATTTAAATAATCATATTTGTAATGTTCAACTTCCAGCTGCATACATCAACTTCATATGTATATCTATTTGTTTGTTCATGCATGATATAATTTGTTGTTAAACTTTTTGTACTTTTATGCCTCGTGTGAGGCCTTTAGTGAAACAATAAAGTTTCAAAGTTTCACATACGACCATACATATACATACATGTATGTCGTTAACACCGCTATTTATTTATTTATTCTTGTAAATATTTTTTGGGGGAATCAGTTACAGAAATATAAAGGTGCACTCGATATATCGTAAAGTAATGGAGTTTTGTGTATTCTAACTGAAAGTATGACTGAGTACTACAGTACCAACAAAACTGATAGTCACATAGTTACATGCCTAAAATAAAAAGAAACAGATATAATATAAAAACAGAAGCAAATATAAACAATATGTCATAAATGCTTAACGAAAACAATAAACAAGAGAACAAAAATATGTATACTAATATGTGTACGATAATAATAATAAAAAAAAGAATAAGAAAACACGAAAAAAAAACTATTACTGAAAATCTTTTTTTAAGTTAACTGGTTTTTTTTCAAATATTTATTTCAATATTTCCCTTTAGTTATCTTCTTGCGTATGCAAGTTTAGCTAGAATATAAATTAGTAATAATCATTCAAGGTGAAGAAGTGACCATTTGGATTTTTGGGGTTGGGGGGAAACGAAGTTATCTCGGATCCAAGGATGGTTTATTTCAAATTAAAAACCGATTTTTTCCTAGAGGCGTCCACTCCTGGATTTGTTTTACCTCATTTTTGCACTGGACTTTTGACCTTACATCAGAGCCTAGATAAGTTTTCAAAAAGATTCATAGCCCCTCTCATCCCAAAGTTCTACATTGACCCCTTTTCACATGTACGTATGTACTAAATAATTCGATTGAATGTTGTCATGTTTATCAAAATCACAAGTTTTTGTACAATTACTGTCCTTGGTATAAATATTTTATATTCTTCGCCAAAATGTATTCTGAGGGACGTGCACAGCCGATAGTCCGCGCGCCCGGCCAAATTACAATATTGCAGTTTGTATTCTTCAATATTGAATTTAATTTTCCATGAAAAAACGACCAATTTGTCTATGTCCGCTAGCATCGTATCTTCTCAAAACATTTTCTCGAACAATATGATCTGGACATCGGTGGACATGTAACATTGCCAAATCATACAATCGTTCACCCGTCATCGTAGATCTTTCCCAAGGCTTAAGTCTTTTAACACGGTGGGTAAGGTTGTCCTGCGAGAGAACGTTCTGTGCTGGTGATTTGGTCCTGACGGGTGCTGGTGGTCATTGAAAAAATGTAAACAAAGACTAAAATGATGATATTTGACAATTTCTTTAATAAAAAATAGAAGGAAACCGTTGAAATTTTTCAATTTTGATTCTTATGGGTTCATAGGTAAACCATTAAAAATTTGACCCTCTAAACTGTTTCAGTAAGCGTAACACAAAAGTGCTCATCTTCAGAAAATCTAGAACTGAAAAAATACAACAAAAATGCTCAAGGAGTCCGCTTTCTATACCCTAATCCAAAAGACAAAATTATTTTTGGAAAAACCAGTGCAATTTAATTTTTTTTTGCTTTTTCTCAGTTTTTTTATGTCCTGATACTGTGCTGGTGGGTCCTGTCATTGTGCTGTTGGGACCTGATACTCACTGTGCTGGTGATTTTGGGTAAAAAGTTTGTCATATTTAAAACAAATATTACAAAATCAATAAAATTTGGCTGACAATTGTATTCAATCGGATCTGTGACTCCTATTTTTACTTTTGTGCATCCATTTGGCTGTTTTATAAGCTTTTTTTTTTTTTTTTTTTTAAATAATCGTAACTTGTATTCTATAAGTTGTATTTCTTACGAATAAAAAAGATTATTATTACAAATGGACAACATCTTCCGTCCAATATCAGATGAAAATGTATCTAATTAATAGAATAGTTTTATTTAAAATTTTAAATGCCCTTGAATTGACGATTCTTTACATGATATGTTAACTTAAACCGTTTTAAAAGGTGCTTAGAATAAAGCGACATTTATAAGTAGGGGTCTTATATTGACATTAAGGTTTGACTGGTTTATTTCAGTTAAATATGCGTTCCATACACCCCTCGCAACTCCATCCAACCAACCCCTCCCAGGGGCGGATCAAGGAATTTGAAAAGGGGGGGCGAAGTTTTTAATGTTCGCCGAGTGGAGCGAGGCGAAACATTTTTGGGACTTTTTTAGGCTAAAAACCATAAAGTAAGTGTAAAATGCACTTTTTAAACGATTTCTGGCGTGGGGCATGTATATTCTATAGTTGCTGTAAAGTGTAAGTGTTGGACATTTTTTATGCTGTATTCTCCCTATTGATTGTCTGTCATAAAATTATAGTATGGATCCAAAGCTATGTACTGATATATTTGATGTGAGACATGTCAGTAACAAATATAGACATGGAAAATTCTCGTTTGTTGTATGTAAACAAGAAATACGTCGGGCTATTCTATGAAATTTACAATACGACCAACACGAGTTAAAAAAAAGTCAAACAAGCAACTTTTATCCAACGTTTGGTTGATATGTTTCACCCAACAAAATTAGGGAGGTGAGGGGTTCCAAATCAACCAAAGGCTACGAATGAGTCTGAAATGACAACGAATTTATGAATGACGGTCGACAAATGGAGACAAAAAGGCCACACTCAGCAGACAGGTTGCAGTCTGGTCTTGAAAAAAGTATTCAATATATCAGTTCAGCGAAACAGACATTCCGGTCAGACATGCAAACCCCGGCCTCAAACAAATACGCCCGTTTTGTATTCATCATGTTCATTTAATACCAAATAATTCTGTTGGAAATTTTCGTTTCTAATAGCAAAAAAGATTATTGTTTTCAATCCAGATACGGCCAGAATTTTTACTTAATGCAAAAATCAGAGTCAGATTTTTTTCTCTCAAATACCTTAGACTGCCTCCTCAAATCAAATGGTTCGTACCTTAGACTTTAAATCTATCTAGAGCTTATACTGACTGGGGATCATTATTCAGCTATCACGCTATTTTAAAATAGGCTTGGACGTTTGGGGTTAAACATGTTTTCGTAGGTAAATAATATTGCTGTGGATTTTTTTTCATGAGAGTGTATATAATAGAGTATTACTTTCTGTTTGGTTGAATTGTGAAATAGATGTCACTACGTTCTTGCTAAATCCTGTGTCGCTTTGAAGGTATCATGGTTGTCATCCTCAGCCTAAGCAATGTGTTACTGTAATTTGAATTTCAAAATAAATAAGTGACGTTTTATTTTACGCACTGATCAACTCCACCTAAAGCGAATCACATGACTTTGACATAGTCAGTAAATACCAGCGAAAAATATCTTTATAAGTAAAGAATTTTCGCATGAAAATTAAATACACGGGAAATGGCAAAGTTCACAAAGTCTAGTCTGATTAATCATTTTACAACAAAAAAAAGTCCAAGCAAAAAGG
This sequence comes from Mytilus edulis, assembly GCF_963676685.1. Lineage (NCBI taxonomy): Eukaryota > Metazoa > Mollusca > Bivalvia > Mytilida > Mytilidae > Mytilus > Mytilus edulis. The sequence continues at coordinate 75,092,109 of NC_092351.1, read as the reverse complement.
GGGGGGGGGGCGTACGCCCTCTACGTCCCCCTCTGGATCCGCCACTGCCTCCTCCTTTCCTCATTTATTGGTAAAGTGGTGTAACAACACAACAATTTATCACATAATATAATAACATTAAGACACAAATTATTAAACAACGCATACTCTCAGCTTCTGAAAGCTAGTTCAAAGCCGCATTTTCAACTACCGGTAATACCGGTAGATAAACCAAGTTCTCTTAGATAAAATTCTCAATCGTACCGGTCATAAAGGTCATATTTTAATGTTTGATAAAGCAGAACTTTAAAAGTGTGCAGTGAATCTTGTGCTCACAACAGTTATTTCATATGTATGAATCAGACATTATATAGGCATTTGGAAGATACCAAGAAGTATTTTACAGTTAATGATCATGACGGGGTGGAGATTGCATGGAAGTTAACATAGGATAAGAAAAAAATGATAGTCTGTTTTGTCGAAAGACTTTAAAACTTTTGTCAAAAGACTTTAAAACTTCTTTGCATTAAATTCTAAAAAGTTTTCCTCTTGTCGTAAAGGTTAAATTCTCAACAAAATCTCAATAACTTTGTTGGAACGAACAGAACCAAGGGGACCTATAATAGTTGTAATTTCTGTGTCATTTTGGTCTCTTGCGAAGAGTTATTTCATTGGCAATCATAAACACATCTTCTTTTTTATATTTAAATCAAATTTTCATGGAGTTTGATTTACTTTTAAGCTTCAACCCTGGAAAAGTATGCTTATTGTCGAAACTTCGAAAACAAGAGAGATTATTTTTAATTGTCATAATTATCTGTCGATTTCTAGAGCTATTAACTTCAGATGACAGGGAATTCTCACCCTGGTGACCCTGCTGTCTTTCATAATTATATTCATATAAAATTGAGAATGGAAATGGGGGATGTATCAAAGAGACAACAACCCGACCTTAGAACAGACAATAGCAGAAGGTCACCAATAGGTCTATACATATATATAAAACTTAGACTACTATAAGTCACTATCGATTTATCGGATAATGCGAGTCTCCTTATAGTTAGCTACGTTATTTTAACTTAATTCTAATTTAAAAACTCAAATACATTTTAAACGACAGTGGTCATGTTTGTTGATGAATATTGTCTTTCCTAGATTAACTCTTGAAAAATCATTTGGTAACATTTAATCAAGTAATTTCAGAGAACATCTTTTTGTTAATACGGACGCCAAGTCGATACATATAGCTCACGCCGCCCCTCGATGCACAGGTTAGCTTATACATGTTATAGCGAAACGGGTTGATAACCAATTATTTCAAATCAGTTGTGTAAAGTGTGTAGATTTGTATTGTTACAGCGGATAGCAGTGATGACATTCTTGTGTATTGCTATCGCCTAGATTTCCATTACGTAATTTTCGTTTTGGGGTTTTAACCGATCCATAAAAATGACGAATGCATAGATATCATCAAGATTTCTTATCGCTTGTTATAAATCCATTTCTTTAATGAATACTCATCGAAAACTTTTTAAAGAAGATAAATATTAATAATATTAATTAAAAATGTTTTGTTATATATATGTATATACAGTACACTGATACATGTCAAATTTACATCATAGTGTGTTAATTTTCGTTTTTTGATTGAGTTAAACCTTCCAATTAATGTTTTATTGTGTGTTTTTCTATGTTGTGATATTATTCTATTGTTTCAGAAAAAGGGAGAACTTCAAGGTTGGTACCATTCAAACGTTTAATCTCGCTGCAAATGTTTGCACCTGTCCTAAGTCAGGAATCTGATGTACAGTAGATGTCGTTTGTTTATGTTATTTATACGTGTTTCTCGTTTCTCGTTTTTATATAGATTAGACCGTTGGTTTTCCCGTTTGAATGGTTTTACTCTGGTAATTTTGGAGCCCTTTAAAGCTAGTTGTTCGGTGTGAGCCAAGGCTCCATGTTGAAGGCCGTACATTGACCTATAATGGTTTACTTTTATAAATTGTTATTTGGGTGGAGAGTTGTCTCATTGGCACTCACACCTCATCTTCCTATATCTATGTAAAAAAATCATTAATATCTATGCACACGAATGCGGACAAATATCTCAAGAACGTTTGCAATCTCAAGGAACGATAACAACTTCCAAGCAAGGACCGAAGCTCATAAACTCGGCAATCAATATGGATTAAAAATCAAATTGGTGTACCTATATAATAAAGAAGGATACGGCTACAAAATAAACACAGAATGGAAATTTTGGTCTTTATCATAAAAAAACGTAGGTGAAAAAACTGTCAAAATAGGTGCATGTACAGATCATATAACTGTAATATACAAGTATGAATATAACAATAAACCAGACAGTCGGAAAGCAAGCCCTTAGAAACGACCGTTGTTGCTACTTTCTTAAGACAACAATGGGACTGATATTAAAACCCGCCATTCTGAAATTGCGTTAATTTCGCGGATTTTTTTTGGGCACCAATTTGGAAGTTTATCTTTTTTTCAGTTTCCTACTTGTCATTAGGGTCTGAAATAGATTTATTTCGATTTGTTAAGCATGGAGTTTATTATCAAAAGGGGAAAAAAATCTCAAACATGTCAAATTGGCCGTGTTTTAACGATCCCGTAATGCCGCTGATCGTCGTTTAAAATTATTTTTCACAGATTAACAAAGACTATATGTACTATACAAACAATTAATAATACGTATCTCAAAATTTAAAAAAATCATAAAGTATAACGTTCTATTACCCCTTGGGAAACCCCGTTTGAACTAAATTCCGAAAGAAAGACATTTTTTGACATTGTAGTTTTTCGGTCTCGCACATCGATGTCACCTGGCATCTGAACACAGTCAATGTACACACATTTAGTATGTTTGTTTGAGAAAGTAATGGCGAGATCAGCTGTGAATATTTGACTGGATTAATTATTTTCTTTAAGTCAGTGAAATGTATGACTTCACTAAAACAAGGTAAGGAAATCTTATATATACTGTCTTTGCACAACCTTATAACTGCTTTAGATGACTGACATAAAACACATTCGTTGTTTATATATATACTAATATACTTTTTTTGTGATAAAGGAATCCTTCAAAAGTAAATGAGAAAGTATTGTCCTAAATTTGAACTTAGGCAGCCAACAACCATTTGATTTTCTGGTGGGGGTAGGGGGTGGTGGCGGCTATTGATTGTTTAGAAAAAAAAAGTTTGTTTCCAATTTTTGGATACAAAATAATTTGTTTTTGACCATGAGAAAAAAAAATGTTTGTTTTACCCTAAGCTGCCATTAAATGAAATGCTAAAATTGAAAGAGAAGAATTGGTTTCAACTTGTCTGGAAAAAATCCATAGTTCCCCCCTCCCTGAAAACAAATTCATAGTTCCCTCCTCCCTGAAAACAAATGGTTGCTGCCGTCAAACAATCTCTTTCAGAGTATCATTTTATTGAAAGCATTAGATCATACTGACAAGTGTGACTTACATTTTGACTTGTGATCTAAAACATAATTGTTGACTTAGCCCCCAGAAACTGCTCTGAAATACTTTTATATAAATGTAAAAATGCATAGTTTTTTTAATGTTATTATCATTTTTTTCAAATAGAAAAGGAAAAATATTACTGAGACTGAGTCTATTTTGTTCTTATTTATTTTCAAGTTCATGATAAGAACCATTTATTTATTGGTTTAGTGTGTTATTTTTATAATTTGAGTCCATTCATTAGAACTATAAACTTGCATGAAATTAATGAGACAACATGTATTGTTAATTTAGTTTGTTCATACAAGGATTGCAAACTAATTTTACTTTTATAAATTTAAAACAATGAAGATTTTACATTCAAAATACTTTCATTATGATCTCATTTAAGTTTAAATGAAAAAGGTAGGACCAACTTGCAAGTGTCAGTAATGAAAAGGAATTCCTGTTTTTTTTATCATTTTAATACTGTCTTGATCCATTATTCATGACTAACTTATATGGCAAGCCAAAGTGGACAAAAAGAGCTATTTTCTAATATTAAAAAATGATTTTCTAATATTAAAAAATGATTTTCTAATATTAAAAAAGCATTTTCTAATATTAGAAAAGCATTTTCTAATATTAGAAAATCATTTTCTAATATTAGAAAATCATTTTCTAATATTAGAAAATCATTTTCTAATATTAGAAAAGCATTTTCTAATATTAAAAAAGCATTTTCTAATATTAAAAAATAAGGTACTTTTTAATATTAGAAAATGCTTTTTTAATATTAAAAAATCATTTCTTAATATTAGAAAATGCTTTTTTAATATTAGAAAATCCTTTTTTAATATTAGAAAATCATTTTTTAATATTAGAAAACCATTTTTTAATATTAGAAAATCATTTTCTAATATTAGAAAATCATTTTCTAATATTAGAAAATCATTTTCTAATATTCGAAAATCATTTTCTAATATTAGAAAATCATTTTCTAATATTAAAAAATCATTTTTCAAAGCGTCTGAATGAAAAGTAATAGCGTTTTATGACGTCATTGAATATAGTACGCCAAGTGACGCCACTGTACTAAAGACGGTTTATAGTCTACATGAGTATTTTGATTTGTCAACATGCGGCTAAAACTTGCATTTCCAAAGTTTATTTCTTTGATGTTGTCTCCACGGGCATTGAAACAATACACACGATATTGGTGGATATTTCATTATTTGAACATCATGATACAACCTTGTGTTCATTTTTATTGGAATGCGAAACTATAAACAGAATGAAAGTAGAATGGAGTATCCAAGGATCAGTCCTAGGACCCCGGTTTCTTTGTGTTTATGTTACGATATCGCCTCTTCTTAATAATATTAGTGTTGGGGTTGCAACTAGCACATTTACATATATACAATCTATATGCTGAAGGTCCACACTAAACAGCGAGACTGTATGCGGATGATGCTGTTGTCTGCTTGACCACTTACTCGGGCAATCTCAGACAACGACTGCTATGCACGAACTACAAGAAGTCCTAGATAAACTGCCGAAATGGGAAAATGCCTGAGATAGAATTTTAACGGTTCCAGCCAAATAAAAAATAGAGGTCATCATTTACAAGAGATTGTAAAGATGGCCTTTAATGTCTTTCTTTGTACATTTACATACTCAGCTACATGTATTTGTTTTATAGTTGATTTATAAGTATTGATCTCATTATAGACACTTGTTAATAATTTTTCTAGACATAGTAAATTGAATTTGAATTGAAATAACAATTTTCTTCTCAATTTGTATTTCTTTTCAGATGTACAGGTAGTAAAACTCATTAATTTATTTCAACTCGCTCACTCCAACTCACTGCGTAGCTTGCATATATGCTCAGATGCTCAAGCATCCACATCATTTTAACAATATAATTGCATGTGTTCGCAGCAGATACACAAGGTGTTATCTGAATATAACAAGGGCGATGATACGAAAATAGCGTCCAACCACATCCGAAGAAGTATCATGAATATAGGTGGTCTTTCCTTTCAGATCAATTAGTTTATCAGTTTAAACAAGATGGATAGATTGCAGGTAAGTGTTTTTTTGTAAAAAGTCTACGTCATAGCGCTAAGTTGGCTACCTCAAGCGTAGAGAGTGATGGTACGTAGACTTGCAGACATATTTGGTCAGTTATTGAGCCAAGCGGATCGATGACATAGCAACGTTACTAGTTAAAACAACTAAACCATCATATCCTGGTATCGTTTCCTGTGACACGAAAGACGACGGGATAAAAACTATATTTGTAATGGAGTGTTTTTATTCTTGGGCAGTATGGGCTTTATTCATTGTTGAAGGCCGTACGGTGACCTATAGTTGTTAATAAAATTGAGAATGGAAATGGGGAATGTATCAAAGAGACAACAACCCGACCAAAGAAAAAAACCACAGCAGAAGGTCACCAGTTAATATCTGTGTCATTTTGATCTTTTGTGGATAGTTGTCTCATTGGCAATATGATATCACACCTTCTTTTTTTTTTTTTTTTATCAATACCCTTTTCCATCTAGGTACAAATATCAATTTTATTTTCAATAAAAGAACAGAGATCCAATGTCCCCGCATTGCACATACTTTATGACGGGGATAGGAGGGGTTCTGATGCAAGTTTATTCTTATTTATTTTTTTTTATCTCGAGAGAATATGAGCTTCATGATAAATACAGTGAGATTTCCATCATAATATATATTTTATATATTTCAATTTCCAAGGTGCATAGTTGATTTATGTATTTGATCAGGATTATTTTCGCAAATGTCAAAGACATTGCTGATGATATATAAGTTTCACAAAAATCGGTAAAGAATTGATCACATGACACTAAGCGCTAATAAGACCAGACAAACCGACGTAAATTCCGAGAAAGTAGGGTCACTTCGATTCCTATATTCAGAAGTTCCATATACAGAAGTGCCGTTGTAATTGGTTTGTTTTTGAGATGTCAAATATAAGACTGGGTGTGACACTTTTACATCAAATATTTCTGAATTGAATGATTGTAGTTTCGAGAAAAACAATGAAATTCTATTGGAATATATATTGCTGGGTACTTAGTATTTTGAAATCAAACAAAAATCTAACAAGTGTCGGATTCTAGGCGAGTTCACATGCACACAGGGAAAATGTCCGGAAAAAAAATAATTTTCTGCATAAAATGGTCCCCATAAAAAATAATTGTCTTCTTAAAAAGGTCGTTGACGGTTTCGCATCCACATCATTTATACCCTGGCTACGTCACTATAATAATATATCACAGTATTGTTATGTGGTTGTTGTTTTATGCTTCAAGCCGAAACACTAGTTACTGCATGTGTTATTGAGATGAAGAACTGCAAGAAAAGTACTATTTGTTTTCCAAGGTTGTACAAGATATGTCATGATGCAGTACATCATATACCTTAATTTTTATTAAATTGTTAAAATAATAAAGTTTTTGGCCGATTTCCAATATACATACTTTAAATGCACTTAGGTGAAATATTCAAAAGAGTTTCAATTACCAACTTTACACTGCTTTTAAATTATGTTTTGTACTTAAGTCATTGTCCATTAACCTGGAAACCCTTTTACCCATTTAATGCACCTTATTCCTTAACGGTTTGAGCCATAACTCCCAAAGACAATTCTTTCCTTCCCTTTGTAGTATTCCAATATCCAAAATCTAAATACATGGTTAGACTCAGCATATCAAAGAACCCCAATAATTCAATTTTTTATGAAATTAAATAAAGTTCAATTTTGGACCCTTTAGATCTCACTGTGGACCAATTTCATAACCGGGCCCAAATATCATAAATCTAAATACATGTATATGGTTAGATTCAGCATATCGAAGAACCCCCTATATACAATTTTTGTTGAAATCAAACAAAGATTAATTTTGGACCCCAATTTTGACCAACTTGAAAAGTGGGTCCATAATCAAACCAGGTGCTCCGCAGGGTGCATCTTTATACGACCGCAGAGGTCGACTTGGGGCTAGTATGGACACAACATGCAAACTGGATACAGTTCTGAATTTGGATTGTGATTAAATATAGTTGACACAGCATAGGTTTCTGACACAGAATGAATGTGGTCTAATGAACTTAAAATTGTTTTTTTTTTGCTTTTAAGCAATTCAGTATGCTGTTGAATATCAATCCTTTGATATTTGAAGAAATTTTCTTTTTCATTTCTGACATCTCAGGTGCTCCGGAAGGGTAAGCAGATCCTGATCCACATAAAATGTTTTGGAGTTGAGCATGACGTCCATTTTCACTGAACTAGTGTACACATTTACGTTTAGGGGCAATCTGGAGACCTCCTCCGGGTGCATGTTTTTATGATGACCCATTGGTGGTCTTTATCTGTTTTCTGCATTTTGTAGGGTTGTTTTCTCTTTGACACATTCCCCATTTCCATTCTCAATTACATTTTGTAAAGTTTTGTCAAATAACTAATTAAAATGATGATACGCAGCTTTTTATCTCGCCCAAAGTAGAGAATTAAGAAAGTTCAGGCTCCAATTATGCATGCTTTTAACTCGATTTGTATGCTTGGTTCAGTGTACAGAATTATTGTGAGAAGAACATACGTTTAGTTTGTCTTTAAGCAACTGTGTTTGTACTTAATTAAATAGTGAATTATTCGACTCTTAAGATAGTGGGAAAACTGGTGAACCAAATATAACTTTGTAAAGTTTGGCGCGTTCTCCGTAAGGTATCTATTTGAGTGTACGAGTTCACGACAACAGCAAATGTGCTTGTAAATAGAAACAATGAAAACAGGTACATTCTTGTGACAGTGTCAATGTCAAGAGAAGAAGTCGAACTGGTTGCTAGAGTTATTTTTAAGGCGCCTGTTTGCTTGAGTCCTACCCATAAGTTGTGTTAAAGAGAAACACAAATGAAAATACTTTAATACAGAAACAAATATTGTTGTATCATGAATGTGAAATTACAAATATAATCGCTTATTTAAGTAGAACATATGTATACATGGCTATTTTTGAATGATTGGTAGTTATTTGTTTGTATTATGTCCAGTGGCAAATGTTTCATGACTTTATTAAGGCGGAAACTCCGATGAAAATGGATGTACCACCAGAATGATATCGAACTTAGAATTTTCGAATTATTCTTAAATCACATTTTGTCAATTTTTATCGAAGTTTTAAACTTACAAAAGTCCTTTTTACATAAATTTTTTTTATCACTGATTGAACAATTTTACTTTATATATCAATAGTATAAACTTAAACTCGCCAATTTTCGAGTTTCATTTAAGAATTTAATGCTTCTTTTTGTAACTTCATATTGGGGTATACAGTTTTGATTGTATCCGAAACCTCAATACGTGATCATTATTCTTTATGATGAGAGACTGCCCTGCTGTTGACATTTCCTCTTTATAGTATTATCTGTTTCTGTAATAAACTCCACAGAAAGAGTAACTGTAGTTCAAATAACTCGTCAACGATACTACAAATGAGTGTCGGAATTGGGGCAGGCGGGAAGGAGGTATATTTGCATCCATTTTCCCTATGCTTTGTACTTTTTGTCCATTACTCCCTCCATAATATTACTATTTTAGCACCTCGTTTTTGGCCCATTTTTCTATTCTTTATACTTTGGCTATTATTCTCTTGTTCTGTAAACCTCAATTCACACAGACCAATGGGTAATGGGTTGTCGGACCAATGGGTAATGGGGTGTCGGACCAATGGATAACAACTGGATAAAAAAGTTCCTCTCTGTCCTCTCAAAGCCCTGTCACTTAAGGTCATCTACGGTAAACTTAATCTGCCTACAATACTAGTTAGGTCAGATTCCTACTAGCGTAACTGTATTATGAATTTGTTGTTTCCTTTCCTTTCAGCCAATAGTTCGAAGACTTTAATACATCCATTGCATACATTTTTTTGGTTTAAAATGTCCTTAAAAAAATGGAGATTATTTGGCCCTATCCCCTCAGTCATGTCTACTGACTTTGAAACTTTTGCTTATTTTACATGTATAAGCTTGTGATTAGTTCAGATTAGGGGGAACCATTCGGCAGAGGACATTTTAGCGAGAGAAAAAATGACATTTTAGCGCCAAAATAAAACACAATTTAGGGCCAGATTTTTAACCCATTCAAGAGAAAATTAAATTTATCAATGCCCATTTTAGAGAAACATTTTTAACCCATTCTAACAAATAATATTTTAACAAGAATGTGTCCCCAGTACACAGATGCCACATCTGCACTATCATTTTCTTTGTTCAGTGGACCGTGAAAATGGGATAAAATTTCAAATTAAATGTAGAAAGATCATATCATAGGGAACATGTTTCCTAAGTTTCAAGTGGATTGGACTTCAACTTCGTCAAGAACTACCTCGACCAAAAACTTTAACCTGAAGCGGGACTAACGGACGCACAGACTGTTCTTAAATGGGGCATAAAATTAAAAAAAAAGGTTTAATAAACTCAAGACACCACAATATAAAACATACCATGTTCATTAAAAAATACAGCACTGATTAAATCAAATGTTAAAAGTCCGTTCCACAATATAAAACATACCATGTTCATTAAAAAATACAGCACTGATTAAATCAAATGTTAAAAGTCCGTTCCAGATAAAATACAGCACAAAAAGTCTAAATGGTTGAATCAATTGTTAAAAGTAAGTTCTAGTCTAGAATTTGTGTCTTAGAGAACGTAATTTTAAAGGGCTCTGGATATACCTCCTGTACAGTACTGTTCATAGAATTGCATTAGGAACGGTTAATTCTTTCTCTTTATCTTGTCTAGATTGAGGTGCAAAATCGTCTTTTATCATTTGTACCTTTATATATGTTGTTGTTTGCAATTTGATCATTATCAAGAAAGCGCGAATAGCTGGGTGACACTGAACTATAAAATTGCTTATTATACATGGCATGGAACGACTCTGTTCCTTTAATTGTTTGCCAGGGGCGTAGCTAGAAAGATACGATGTGCAAGCAAAAATTTTTGGGACCCTTTTATGCAGAAAAATGTTTTTTTTTCAGTTTTCGGTCATAGGACTGTTAAAAGAGGAGCTATATGTAGATAGGACTTATAAAAAAATTATGAATGTAAAACTATTAATAAATCTTCTGAATAGAGTAATACATAAACAACATATATTTGTGATACAGAATTTACTCAAAATTGTCCAAAATCTGCTCTTCGGTCTAGGCAGAAACAAACTTCTGTATTACTATAATTGTCAATATTCACACTGAAATCCCGATGAATATGCAGTAATGCTAGTAACTGTCGTTCATTGTTGTTTGTACATTTGTTTTCAACATACTTAGTACACTGATAGATCTCCATGGTAGCACTCGCGAGATGTTATGAACCAGCGTACGTGTTCAGCATCGAGCGACCTCCCAATTGAATTCGTCAAAATCACATGCCAGGTCAGTTTCGTATGTCTCAGATAAGATGAGATTTTTTCGTTTGTTATATTTCTTACAACACGATGGAGCAGATACAGCGCAAAAGTGCGATTTTCTGATAATACTAGACGCGACTCCACTCTCCAGTTCCCTTATATCATATGGGCTATGAACGCAAAAAATAATGAGACTTTCCAATACTGTTTTGGCGTGTTTGCAGGGTGATTGGATCTGGTAGTCTGTCGACCACATCGCCTCGGCATATTTTCAACGATATCGAGGGGTTCTGATAATTCTAATGCTGATTGGTACATCTCATTCCAAACTAATGAACCGTGCACTGTAATATGTGCTCCAAAAACTACATGTCTTAGACTGAGTATTACAAATTCAAATCTAGTAAAAGATACAAGTTACTGTCCGATTTGTCATAATCTCCAATGAAACTTTTATTTTGAAACCAAATGCCGTTATTTAATGATATTTCATCAATTAAAAAAGTGACAACATAGGTGTTTCCTTTAACATTCAATCTATAAATTTTTATTATGCCATTTATTTTTTTTTTTGCATGCCGAATCGATGTGCACGCAACTGCGTGTTAGCGTATAGGCAGCTACGCACCTGTTTGCTAAGAATTACACGAAATTTCTACCCAAAGCTTCAGTGGGAACATAGGATCTTCAGCTACATAGTATCCGGTCAGATAATCAGCGAATTTGACACATCTCTTATGTGTTTCCATGATTAACATATAAACAGCTTATAACATTAAAGGTCATTAAACCAGTATAAATTATTATTTATGGTTATATTGAGGCGATTATTATTCAACCAGTTTTCGCTAAAATGGGCTAATGAAACTTGTGAACGAATTAATTCTGCTCTAAAATAGGCACTAATGTTGACACTAAAATGTCCTGTAGTTTAAAAAATTTCGCTTAAATGTCCTGCGCCCAACACCATTAGTGGTACATTTGTAGTTCAATGGTATTTGTTATGCTATTGTATAAGTTAACATATACATATTTATATAAGTTTGTGATTAGATCAGTTTAAGATCATAGGCAGATCCAGGGGGCCTTTGGGGGCCCGAGCCCCCCTTTTTGTGGGAAAAATTTGGTTGCTTATATAGGAAATCACTGAAGCATGACTGGCGTGGGTCCCCCTTAGGTCAGTCAGCGCCCCTCTTTTATGAAAAGTTCTGTATCCGCCACTATAGATTTACAGCTAATAATCAATGATATTTGGTTTTTAAATTTATTGTAATTTGTATCATTTAGCAAAATCTGTTTCAGTTCATTCGGACATTATTTTCTTAATTCCGTTTGTAAACAGTGTGGGGTTATTGAATATAAAACAAACAAGTCAAAACGTTTTGATGATGAAGATTTTAATTTTTAATATTAAAAAAGGATTTTCTAATATTAGAAAATGATTTTCTAATATTAGAAAATGATTTCTTAATATTAAAAAATGATTTTCTAATATTAAAAAATGATTTCTTAATATTAAAAAATGAATTTCTAATATTAAAAAATCATTTATTAATATTAGAAAATGAATTTCTAATATAAGAAATTACTTTTGATTTTCTAATATTAGAAAATGAATTTCTAATATTAGAAAATGAATTTCTAATATTAGAAAATGAATTTCTAATATTAGAAAATGAATTTCTAATATTAGAAAATGAATTTCTAATATTAGAAAATGAATTTCTAATATTAGAAAATGAATTTCTAATATTAAAAAATGATTTTCTAATATTAATAAATGATTTTTTAATATTAGAAATTCATTTTTTAATATTAAGAAATCCTTTTTTAATATTAGAAAATCATTTTTTAATATTAATAAATAGACTTTTTCTTTTTTAATATTAGAAAATGATTTTTTAATATTAGAAAATGATTTTTTAATATTAGAAAATGATTTTCTAATATTAGAAAATAGCTCTTTTTGTCCACTTTGGCTTGCCATAAACTTACCCCTTGTATAAATTGAGTAGACATTTATTTCTGTGTTAAAATAATTTGGTTGCAGCCGTACAAATACTTACCAAACATGAATATTAAATTAACTCTTGGAATATTAAATTAACATTAAATTATTAACCCTATTGTGGCACATAGGGACACATAGGGTCTATTTCACAGGGACTGAGTTCTGAAAAGTGATAACATGTGTTTCTCTATTTTTTGGCACATGTTTACAGTTTCAAAATATATTTAATAAGATAATTTTTAATAATATCCACATGTACATGATGCTTGATATAACAATAGTTTGTTCATGATAGTGTCAAACAAAGGGACGTAACTCGTGAATGACCGTCGGCCCCGCTTCGCCAGAAATATCGACACATCTAACTGGCACATTTGCGTATCTTAGCATATCAACTGGCACACATTTGACATATCATAGTCCAAGTTATGTTACATAACATAATTTAAATTCAGCATAGCTTCCCGAGAAGTTAAGAAAGAAAATTACGATTTTAATTTTCTGTGACCAATATTTGTCGTCAACACCTTGACTTTGAAGACACATATTGAGAGAAAAAAATGAGTTTAATCCATAATTGAGTTGAGTAATATATTTCTTATATACTCAAGAATGTTCACTTAGAAGGAAATTAGTTTTAATTCATGCAAAAAACTACAAATTCTAAAAAACGAGCCTCACTTTTTTTGGTAAAAGAATGCCCATATATGGTAATCACATGACGTCCATTGTCTTCTTTAAGTTTTCCAGTTTTCCATCTGAATAAAGATGATTAATAATTGTTGCTTTAAGAAATGGGGTCAAACCGGGGTCAGCTTTCCGACTGCAGAGTATACTGAGTTTTATCATCTACATTAGTTTTGCATATATGTGATAAATAGCCTGCTGTTTAATCCATATCGCGCAACTTTGATGCGCACCCTTAATTTATCACACCCCTACTTTTTTTTTTTTTTTTTTACATATTTTTTTTTTTTAAGTCAGTTTTGGTTTTTTGAATGACGTCATTGTTTGGTATGTGACGTCACGAACGTCGAGCTTTCATATTGTATGTGACGTCACGAACTTAAAGTTTTCATATTTTTTGGCACACTAAATGCAACTATGAAAAATACAAAACACACAAATTAATACAATAATAAACAAAATATGTTTAAAACAACAGCACGCAAATTGTAAGGTAACCCAGGTGCTTCGGATAAGTAATTGAGCAGTTCTTTTAAGGCCTTTGAAACAAGACAAAAGTAGAACTGAAGGTAATCCAGTGCTATGGATCAGAAAACAGTTCATATATAGAGATTAATACATGTATGGCCTTTTCCATATCAGCCTGGGTATCATCCCGAGACCCCCATATCAGCCTGAGACGGATATGGAAAAGGCCATGTATTAATCGCTTTATTTTATACTTCCGACAATAGTTTTATGTAAGGCAAATAAAATAATACAATAACTAAAACAGTCAAACACTTTATAAAGAAAATTAAAATTATGAATCAAATATACTATAGTTGTCCAACAACAGCATCATTAACTCCTTATATATTTATAGTAACATTTCCTATAGAGGCATTTTGAAACATTGAAAATTTGGAAGAGTTTTACGATCATTACTACTCCATATTTTTTGTACTATAAAATGATTCATAACTGTCAATGGCATTTGTTAGCAAGTATTAAACTATCCCCACAAAAGTTCCCGTTTTTGACGTCGTCATAAAAAACATCTGACGTCACAATGGAAAAGTAAACAACCGATACCGGAAACACCGGAAGTAACTTGCACGAGAGGCACTATTATGGGTTTTGTGCACGAGATGCACCTGATATGGGTTATCAGCCCGGGTGGGAAATTATGGCTTGTGTACTTCCGCTCATTACACATATGCAAAAGCTATCATATCAATGCTAAGTATATGATAAAATAATATGAGGCAGGCATTACCTGTAAATGGGGACGAAGTCTGTATGAATTATTTTTTTGTAACTTAAATATTTGTTAAAAAAAAAGAAACGGAAATACCGTAACGTTTCCGATTTTGGTTCTGTTGTTAGGGATTTTTATTTGTGACGTTATTTAAATTATGACGTCATATGCAATGTAAACAAAGTAACGCTATCATCAGGTAACGTTTTTTTTCATATCAAGGAATTATTAAAAATGAAATTGGTATTGCGCGTTCCTTCCTATTTTATACTAGACTGATAAATATATATTTTACTCAAAGTTTCATACAAACGAGACCGGAAAAAGAAAGTACATTGTACATTTCTGCGCATGTCCGGGATTTCAAAACATGACATAAAAAAAATTGAACGATTTTGAGTTCATTAGTACAATGAAAAATTCGGGAAATTTTCCCGAATTTTTTTTTTTATTGAATTTTCTACTGTTATTGGGGACTTCGTCCCCATATAATACTCTTCTGTTGAAATATATGATAAAGTGTATGATACATGGCAAAATCCGTATCACATGCCGTATCACCCTCGACCAATATCATCCCTCGGGCCTAAAGGCCCTTGGGCTGATATTGATGTCTCGGGATGATACGACATATGATACGGATTTTGCCATGTATTATTCTCTATATAATAGTCATTACGGTGAGGTTTAATTCTCTGTCATTAATTTATCATCCACGCACGAACTTGTCCAATTCTGTTCTGAAAACACATTTTAAATGTAAAACTGATATATCTGGCTTTAGATTCGACTTTTTAAAAACATACTAGTATACATATTTTTAAGGGGCCAGCTGAAGGACGCCTACGGGCGCGGGAGTTTCTCGCTACATTGAAGACCAATTGGTGGCCTTCGGCTGTTGTCTGCTCTATGGTCGGGTTGTTGTCGCTTTGACACATTCCCCATTTCTTTTCTCAATTTTAACTATGTGTAAGCCTTATTTTAGTATTAATTGGTATTGTCATCTGATAAAGTCATGCCGATTATAAGATACACAGTTTCACTGGGGTAAAGCTGATGACCGTAACTGCATTCACGGTCATCCCAAGATGTCGGATAAAAAATTCGGTCAGTTTCTGTATTGTCTGTTAAAGTGTTTCTTTATCATTTTTTTTACAAATCATACATTGAAACGATGTAAATTTATAAAAGAATCACTCGGAAATCACTAATTACTTCTGAGAAATGTGCATGAAACGGGAAATTCGATTTGAAAAAATCGCCAAGATGACCGTAAATCACAATCGAGATGACCGTAACAGAATCTGCGATTCATAACAAGGCTGACCGTAACTGCTTTTAAGATGACCGTAATTTGTAAATGATGACCGTAACTTTTAAAGGATGGCCCTCAATTCTAAGAAATATCCGTATTTATATAACTCTCTTTTTGTATCAAATGATTAATCGTGTTGGTATACACATATTAATATGAAAGTTTTATCCTATAGGTAGAAGAAAATAAGACGTGCTTCAAATGCAAAGATTACCATATGTATCTTTTTTACAGTAGAGGGTTCAATTTTTAAAATGAATTTGCCAAAAGACATGCGGTGCACAGCCTTCAACTGCTCGACAGTGAATTTTTTTTGTTTCTGGGATTCCTTTTAATGACATATAATAAATACACATTTTTAAAAATTCCAAAAAATTGCATGTACACCCATTGATATTATATCGTCTTTCGTTTTGTCGTGCAAATAAAATAACAGAAATATTTTGAAAATATCATTCGAATAAACTAATGAAGGTGAGCTCCAGCATAGTAGATCCTTAAAATAGTATTGTACGAAAAGCGTATCACAAGGCGGAACGTTGTCAATTTGTATATATACAGAACTGTTATTCATACAGTCAGGATTCTATTTCTTCAAAATTATCTCCCTATTACGCCAGTTCATGCTCACAGTCGTAGAAATGGAAGCCATTGTAGGGATGACGCTCTGCCAATTTTGCTCTTGAAAACTGATAAATTTATCCACATAGCACCAGTACGATCGATCGTTATATGTCAGTTATATTTTAAGATACAAATGTATCTACTAGCTAATGAGCATTAGTTAATGATCTTGTCTGCATTGATTCAACTTAAAAATATTGTCTGTTTGGATGTCAGATGAAATTTTTGAAAATTCTTAAGCATTAAAAAAATTCTAATTAAATATTTCGTGGAAGGGCAGACTAAACATTTTCAGTGGTTGAAGATTATAAACCCTAGTTATCACACACACATTTTCATCATCCAAATTAAAAGACTGTCGTCAAGTACTTTTAGAAAAAATAGCTATTCGAACACACCTACTCTGTTTTTGTGATTCGTTAGATAGGTATCTCAATTGACCCATATATTTCATCTTTTCGCACTGTCATTTTTTTACGTTATAAAGACTAAAGTCAACCTGTAGCTTTGATATATAATAATGATAGAATCTGAAGCGAGATGCTATATAAAATACTCTTGCTTTGTACGTTTTAAAGACAAAATATACACCCCAAACATGCCCTAACATAAAAAGGTGCACTCGATTTTTCTCTTTTCGATACAATCGTTACCTGTTTTGGGGAATTTTTTCTTGATTCACATAATGGAAGGGCAGACACGAAAATTTCTGAACTAAAAGATTGATATGTTCTCCGTCCGTGATAAAAAAAAAATCGGAGGTTATGCATTTTCTACATCCAACTTATAGATACTATATATAAAAAAGAAGATGTGGTATTATTGCCAATGAGACAGCTATCCAGAAAAGACCAAAATGACACAAACATTAACAACTATAGGTAACCGTAAGGCCTTCAACAATGAGCAAAGCCCATACCACATAGTCAACTATAAAAGGCCCCGATAAGAACCATGTCGTCGACTTGATATCTTATTGTTTTGCATTACTATGTAATAGATACATTGGAAACTTATGCAAATGGTGTTTTTAAAATAAGAAAATTGTCGTTTTATTTGTTTCTATTAACTTTTTTAAATTTTGTTACTATATCAAACATTACAGTTAACTTTTATCGCTTTCTCGATAAACACAGAGCTTCGATTCTTTTGTTCTATTTCAAAAGTGTTTCCACCTGCATATATCAAGACAAATTAAGATTTTAATCTGCTTCCTCTGGACCTATACACATGGGCTCGATTACCAAATATTCGTATGTATTATTAATGTTTTTAATGCTCCATTTATTGGCATTATGTTTTTTCTGGTCTGTGCGTGCGTACGTTCGTCCGTTCGTCTGTTTGTTTGTCCGTTTGTCCAGCTTCAAGTTAAATAAAATTGAAACTTAGTACACATTTTCCCTATGGAATGATCTTTTTAATTCTAATGCCAAATTACAGTTTTATCCCATTTTCATAGTCCACTAAACATAGAAAATGATAGTGTAGATGAGGCATCCGTGTACTAGGGACACATTCATGTTTCTTCAAATTTTCGTCGTATCGCTGTAAATTTGTGTTAAAATTTTAACGTCGATATCAATAAATATTTCATTGTTTACGAGAAATATGCAATTTACTATCATTGTTATAAATCCTAAATATGGCCAATTTTATTATAGTTTAAAAAAAGAAATTGATGAAACATATTTATATCCGCTAACCGAGCCCCTATTGAGATCGAGAAACTCAACAAAAAAGCTTTGAATACAATACGGATATTTCTTAGAATTGATGGTCATCCTATAAAAGTTACGGTCGTCCTATATAAATTACAGTCAGTCTTTACAAATTACGGTCATCCTTTACAAGTTACGGTCATCTTTTTACCAATCACGGTCATCCTTGTTTTATGTTACGGTCATCTTGAAAATATTTTGATTATGATTTACGGTCATCTTAACGATTTTTTCAAATCGAATTTCCCGTTTCATGCACATTTCTCGGAAGTAATTAGTGATTTTCGAGTGATTCTTTTATAAATTTACATCGTTTCAATGTATGATTTGTAAAGAAAATGATATAGAAACACTTTAACAGACAATACAGAAACTGACCTAATTTTTCATCCGACATCTTGGGATGACCGTGAATGCAGTTACGGTCATCAGTTTTACCCCAGTGCAGTTTTCTCTGCTTTCAAATTCTTTCTGTGTGAACCCGTAGACCTGGAACTTATCAACTATTGATAATTAGTTGGAAAACAAAAGGTCCTAGAAGTTGAACGGAGTATTTTTTAATCAACAGCATTGTCCTATATTAGTTATAAATAAAGTTGAATTCTTTGATTCGCTGTTTTACGTCATGCCTGCTAACAAATTGAAAACTACCAATACGCCTTATTTTAAGTCCAGATTTTTAGTATTCGTATTGTTATCATAGAAAGTCTTGCTGATTAAAATACTACAATAGGGAAAAATTTGACAATGATTGAATTTAGAAGTGTCAACCCTGTGATTATGACCCGTGTTTAAGCAAAATCCTAAATACACCGTTTGGTGGTGCGCCTGTCAGATGCGGAACGTACAGATAAGATAATAGGAAACAGGTGAATATACTACTTTTGGTATCGGTATCGAATTCTACCCGGAACTTGTTAATAATTAGCAATATTAATTATGTGGAAAACAAAGGGTATGGAGTGGTGTAATTTTTAATCTACACCATTGTCCTATATTAGCTATATATAAAGTTGAATTCTTTGATTTGTCGTTTTTACCCGATGACGGCTGACAAATTGGACCTCGTTATTTTAGTATTATAGATATATAAAAAGGCTCCATGTTAATGTTATGATACTAAGAATTCACTGTATCAAAAAAAAAAATGAAATAAATGCGTGAAGTGAAATACCTCAGTAACGAGTCATAACTACAGAGAAGGTATGTTTGGCACACAAAACTTAAAAGCCTCGTGGTATTACCAATATTTAAATAAAAGTGTATTTCTTAGTCTGGTATTTTTTTCCCGTTCACTCGTTTTTCACTCGTTTTCAATCAAAATTAAGGCATATTCTTATTTTTAGTCATAAAATATATTTAAATATAGAAAAGTAGGACACATCATTCACTCCCCCCTTAATTCTTTATCAAAAATCTTTGACAACAGACTTTCTTTTGGAATTATAAAATGCAAAACTTAAAAAATCTGATTTCTGTCAGTGTTATCCAGGTTATCTCGTCTTCATTCTCTGACAAATTCTAGTCCGGCCTTCTATAGAATAGTGAAATATGTTTTAAGTGTTCTATGGAACTTTCGAAAATATAACTGAAATAAGTTAGACAAAAAATCAGGTTGAAAAAAAAACGTAAAAATACATCAATTATAGAATTTCTAAACTATTCCAAGCTTAAAATTTCACTGTGACCTCCCTATTCCACCCCCACCCCCAACCCAACCCCACCCCCCAACCCCATTTAAAAAACACGTAAAAAACACAATACTATAGGCTAGTCATTCTTTTAGTCAGCACTAACAAAAAAATCTGATGTTAGCTGCTGAAACCACATGATTCTAACGCAGAAACAAGGCTGATCTTAGGGACGACATCAAAAGATCAATGTAAGATAAAAAACTTAATTCAAATAGTTTGGGGGTGGGGGGTTGAACTGCTGCAAGATTTGGTTATCCGACATTGATTTTTACATATATCCATATGGGTCAATCAATTTTTCCCAAATTAAGTTAATAGGGGGGCAGGGGGGGTCAGTGAAAAAACTATTTGAATTAAGTTTTTTATCCTTCATTGAACTTTTGATGTCGTCCCTTAGTTTCATGTTGTCGAATAAAAAGAAAAGTATCTACAGTATCGAGGGCCCTCATGGGGTTTTTGATTATGTGATTACTTGGCCGTTTTTTTAATGATTATTTGATTATTAAGCCAAATATTTCATGATTATTTGATTACCTAGGACTGTATTTTTAGTTTATGATTATTTGATTACTAAAGATAAGCAAATATTTAATGATTATGTGATTATATTGGCAAAAAAATGGTGATTATGTGATTACTAGGACCCCCCCCCCCCCCCCATGAGGGTCCTCAGTATCGTACTTTGTCAGAGAAACAACATTCAGAATGCTTAGATTACACTGAATTCATTATCTGAACTCATCTAAGAAGTGTTCAGACTGACCTGAATCTGAGTGTTTGCCTTGATCAACTTTGTTTGTATTGTATGTTTTGTTCAGTTCATTAATATATTAATAACCGATAACGGCTTTTTATATCATTTTAAATGAGAAAACAGAAAACAGCCAATTAAAAAAATACGGCCTTATTTTGTTCATAATTGCGGTAAACAGATTCACAATAATTTTATGGTTATAAACAATAAGAAAACAGATAACAGCTAATTAGTCAATTACAGTTAAGCATCAATGATCTTGAATATTTGCCTCTTTTGACTAAAATATAAAGGCACAGCACCAGGACATAGGACAAACCCACCAGCACAGAATCAGGACCAAATCACCACCACAGAACGTTCCCTCGCAGGACAACCTGACCCCCCGTGTTTAATATTTTTACAATGTATGGTTCTTAAAATTAGACAAAAGGTCCTTAAATATAATAAAAGCACTGGCTACGGTTACATTGAAATGTAACAATAATAAAAAAAAAAAGTTATTGTTACATTTGAGACTAATTGCCGGAACGCAATGTTGGGTAAGGAACTGATTAATTACGAATGTAACAATAATATACGTGTCTACGGTTACGTTGTGTTATTGTTACGTTAGATTTATTAAACTTTAACCTTCTATAGTGTTGTTGCTTAATTCTTCGATATGTAGTTGATAATAATAATAATAATAATAATAATAATAATAATAATAATAATAATAATAATAATAATAATAATAATAATAATAATAACAATTATTATTTAATAATAATAATAATAATAATAATAATAACAATTATTATTTAATAATAATAATGATAATAATAATAATAATAATAATAATAATAATAATAATAATAATAATAATAATAATAATAATAATAATAATAACAATTATTATTTAATAATAATAATAATAATGATAATAATATTAATAATAATAATAATAATAATAATAATAATAATAATAATAATAATAATAATAATAATAATAATAATAATAATAATAATAATAATAATAATAATAATAATAATAATAATAATAATAATAATAATAATAATAATAATTAATAATAATAATAATAATAATAATAATAATAATAATTAAAAACCAATTCTTCAGAGAACAATTGAAGGTCTTTCCACCTCGATAATAAGAATGAAATTTAAAGTCATAAGAAACGAGTGACTGGTGAAAAATAATGTTTATCCAATTCTTGAACCAATGCATGTATATATCATAAACTTAGTCCTCTGTGCACAATTTTTTTCATTTTTTACGCAAATATAGTGTATAATCGTCAATTTTTTTTCTCTCTGTCTGTTACGATTTAACAAATATGGCTACTCATTAAATGCCGTGTTTTGAAGCCGAAGTTTACCGATTTTCACCTTATAGTAAATAATCAACAAAAAGCATGGGAATTTAGCACGTGTTTAACATATACAATCAGGTAATTGTTTATTTTAATGACAGATTCATGCGTATTGCTATCACCGGATTTTTACGAGGAGGGTCACGCTTAGGTCACTATGCATACGGAAAATATGTCGGCGAATTGCTTCCTGGCAGCAAGCAATTAAAAAAAAGTAAACTTCTTCTAAATGTGGACAAATTAAAGAATTTTCCTCAGAAAAAAGTATATGTACATAAGTTGTATAATGAAAACTATCCATTTAGTTTTAAAAAACATATGCATATTTTTTTTGAATTTGAGGTTTCATATGACTTTAAAAAATATGTTAGAAAATGTCACTCCTTGTTGATGTAATTTGGTTCTTCAAATTGATATAAAAAATTAAGATTAATAGGTATATGCAGAAGACTTAATTGTTTTATTATGAACAGAAAATAATTTTTAACAAAGGTCAAAATCTAGAACGTCAAATTGACCTTTGACCTTGACCTCAATTTCAAGGTCATAGGTCAGTGATCTCAAATCAAAAGACTCCAGGTCAATCATTTTTATGGTTGTGGAGAAATACTGATTTCAAATACAAAAGGGGAGAAAACTCCTATAAGGGTTAACCAAAACACTTCGACTGAAATAGGTTGAAGTTGCACCTTTTTGTAAACAGTAATTTGGCAAACAAATCATATAATTAACTGTAACAGTTTCTTTTGAATAACGATAACAAGCAAAATTCAAAATTTATAACATGACCTTGACCTTCGACCTTGATCTCAATTTCAAGGTCATAGGTCAGAGAACTCAAAACGGAAGACCGGAAGTCAATCACTTGTATGGTTGTGGAGAAATATTGATTTGAAATACATAAGGGGAGAAAACTCCTATAAGGGTTAACCAAAACACTTCGACTGAATAGGTTGAAGTTGCGCCTTTTTGTAAACAGTAATTTGGCAAACAAATCATATCATTAACTGTAACAGTTTCTTTTGAATAACGATAACAAGCAAAATTCAAAATTAATGACATGACCTTGACCTTTGACCTTGATCTCAATTATAAGGTCATAGGTCAGTGAACTCAAAATAGAAGACCGGAGGTCAATCACTTGTATGGTTGTGGAGAAATACTGATGTGAAATCCATAAGGGGAGAAAACTCCTATAAGGGTTAACCAAAACACTTTGACTGAAATAGGTTGAAGTTGCGCCTTATTGTAAACAGTTATTTGGCAAACACATCATATCACTTACTGTCACAGTTTCTATGGAATAACGATAACAAGCAAATTCAAAATTTAGAACATGACCTTGACCTTTGACCTTGACCTCAATTTCCTTCTAATGGACTAAGGACTTCATATCAAAAAACTGTAGACCTCTACGACTTAAAACGTAGGAATTTATCCAACAAATTACCTATCTTAAATTTTCAAAGGGCAATAACTCCTATAAGATGTCTTCCGATCACTCAAGTCAAAGTAAACTAAATCATTATCAAGAATAGACAAACATTTTGGTGAAAACATTTCGCTAAAATCTTTTTACGGTTTTAGAGATATAGCGATAACATGAAAAAGGGGACGCGGGGAGATAACTCCTAAAAGAATAAGTGTTCGGTCACACAGGGTGAGTTTTAAAACCCCCATTACTGTACAACATCATTAGCCAAAAAATCCATTCGATATGTTGGAAGACAAAAAAGCATCTCAGACGGCAGAAGAAAAAAAAAATAATCAGAAGAAAAACAAAAGGTCTTTCCACGAAAAGTGGAAAGACCTAATAATAATAACAATAGTGTTTAAATAGTTTTAAGTATAAATTGTTTTAATGTTCTTCACTATACAACTACAGTTTAGTAGTGCCAAAGGCGAACAATATACGCGGGAGTGTTTAGGTGTCAGACCACTAATTTGTCCCTCCAATTTAGAACGTATGTAAAAGTAGCCCTACTCTGACACAAAATAGTGCTTTTGATGTCCTTGTTTACTTAAACTAACCCACAAATTTGCAGAAATGGAACTTTTTGTGAAAGAGAAATATATCTAGATCATTTTGAGCCAAAATTTACTTGTCTATGAGTTTGCATTAAAAATTGAGGATTAAATGAGCTTCATAGTATACTAATTTTAGATTTCCAGAAAACCAGTTTTTTTTTGGAGTACCTCTGTTTGATGGTCAGTTATTTTGTTAGAAGGCTTTAAAGGTATGGTGAAAATTGGCATGTAGAAAGCTGATACATGTACAATTAACTTAAAGGATATACCTTTTTTTTTTTTTCAATTCAAAGTTTTATTTAGAGTCGATATTCAATAAACTACCTGGTTTCTATGAAGTTAAACTTAAGGTAAAATATTTAGAAAGCTGTGAAAATTGCAAAATTTGGTTGAACAGAAATCACACTATTGTTTATACGCATCGCTCTCGGCGCCGCCATGGTGTCGTAACTGTATTATGACGTCGCCGTTTTCGATTCCGCCGTAAAGGTTTCTAATTTATGAAAAAGCGAACGCTCGAAGGGATGTTCTACTAAAGCAGGAGAAATGATAATGGACATATCATATTTTTTACAACTGATATGTTGTACTAGCGAGTTTCTAGATTGTATTGGGGATTACCTGCGGAATACAAAATAATGGGCAAATACTGCAGAATAAAAGGCAAATGAAAGATTGAATGATGAGGTGCTAAAATATAAAGAATAAAAAATATTGGAAACACAAAATAAACATTAATAAATGAATGACCCACTATCCAGACCATTATGATAAAAAGTATCTACCAATACAAAACACATAATCATCATGCATAATCAACACTAAGAACGTTGGAATTTCATAGCATATTCAATGTAACTTAGTACCCTCTCCGACCATTTTCTCGATACCGAAGTCGGTGACATATAATTTTTTTTTAATTTTCTGATGTATATGTTCAATATCTAATTGAATTCTAAATTTCCAAAAATATTATGGACTCATCTTGACCTTAAGTGCAAAAATGAAAATGCTACTCGAAATGGACAAACTGTATGGCAAAAAATAGCCGAAAGTGGTCATGAAACTTTGGCAGCGTATCGCCGCGATGCGGTATGTAGGGTTCAGCTTATATTTTCGGGGGGGGGGGGGGGGGGGGGGGGGTTACATATAGATCAAGAGTACCAGCTACCAGCATGTTAGCGTATAGCTATCAGAATCTGTAGTTTTCTGTTCAAAAGAGGGTTGTAAATAAGAACAATGAGTTTCAACTTACAGTTTTCTCATATCACATGCATGCAACGTCATAACTATTATAGTCTTCTATACTACATGTATTAATAATTCATCAAACATCTCATTTCATATAAGTATTTATCAGCCTCAGCCTGTCGGGTTTTTACAAACTCGCAGAGTCGAATTCATATGTTCTAGTTCTGAATATGCATTAAACTTGCCACTGGGCGTAAATGTGTGAAGTCCTATTTGAAATCGTTATTTATTTCACATGTGACGACAGAAATGATCTAAGTGTCGTCCATCTTTCCCAAATGTACCTTTGATATCTAACGCCTCTGAACCCTGAACGGTTGGGGCAAGTTTGGATACAATATTAAAGCTTGATATGGTCTAAATTTGGATTGCGATACATTTTTGACATAATATAGGTTTCTGACACAAAATAAATGTGGTCAAAGGTATTAAAAATCTATTGTGCAATACTGTGCAATTGGAGATTTCTTTTTGAGATATTTCGAAAAATTTGCAAAAATAAAAAATGAAACGCCACCCCCTCCCCTCTTGGAGTAATAACCACCAAACTCAATCCCAGCCTTCCCTGTGTGGTATGAAACCTTGTACGTGTAGTACAATTTTAGATAGATCTATAACACAAGTTATTGTAAAATAGTAATTTTAGTAAAATGCTTGTTTGTGGCCCCTAATTCCTGAACGTTTTGAGCAATTACATGTACCCCTTAAATCAATTTCAGCCTTTTATTTGTGATATGGAACCTTGTGGTACAATTTCAGAAAGATTCATTTCTTCTCAATGTCATATTAGAAATTTATGAAAATCAAAAGGGTATTTACATCAACAGATATAAACAATTCATCAAAGTTGTATGAAAATTGATGAAAGCGATATTGAAACCCAAAATTCAGAAAACAATTGATTTTTTGGTCTTAAAACTGATCATTTGAAATAATAGTAGCCACATTTTAATCTTTTTTGGAGCAAAAAGTCACATATTGCAAATTTAGAGCCTTAAACCTGAATGTGTGCTATTTTTAGCTTTTCCCACCCTGACAATATGCTTTCATATAAAAAAATGTTATAAATTGTTATAAATGCATGCACAGTAAGTTGTTTCTGTGGTGTTAAACATTTAAACATAGGTTGATTTCTACCCCAAAAAAATTGCTGTCATGAAGATTTGATGAAATTATTTGATTTTTACCCCTTATATCATTGCGGCATACCATGTATATGGCAGTTAACATAGCCTGATATAAACACTGCATAAACTCACAAAAATCTCATTTATTATCCCAAATGAAAGTTTTATACTTTAAATTTTATTGACTGATAGTAAATAAAACAGTTAAATGACCATGACTGCACTTTTGATCAGTTAATAGTCGGTACCGTTAATAGTCCCATTACTGACACCAGGTGTAAAAAAGGGGTGTCAATATTCCTTGACTCTTCAATACCTTGGATTTTTTTATTAAACTCATTGCAAAAATTGTCGAAATTCTTTAAAGCAGTAGAACAAACAAGGAAAAATCAACAAAACCTGATCTTGATATTGAAAGTTTATGTTTCTCTAGTCCAAAATGAGATTTTCAAGTATTTTCTATCAAAGGCTTACATTACAGTCAGTTTAAATTGAGCTGTGAAATTTGTAATAAGAGTCGCATTATGCTCAGAAAGGATGTTTTTAACTTCAAATTGACTAAGGATTAAGAATAAACAAAACAAAAGATTTCTGATCAACTTTTTTTGCTCTTAAGGCAGATTTTATTATTTTTTCCCGGAGTTTTGACCAAGCAGAGATAACCCCATCTTCCTCATTATTATTCATGACGTCATCAAATGAACCATGAGCGACGCTGGGATAAAATTGCTAAAGGCGTATAATCAGATGATTTATTGTTGAAAAAATTATTACAATATGATGTAAATATATCATAATTATTAATATTTAACCTTATAATTATAAATGAATAAAAATTATCTAGTTTATTAAATTTAGCCGTTTTTCTATCGCGGATTAAGACAATAATAAGTAGATTTACCAGATAAAAGCACCTTAAAAAAATTGTCGAAAAGTAAAAGTATACATGTATCTATGACGATTAATGCATCCGCCCATGAAATATATGCATGTTATGCGTTTACTTTTCTACATTGGCTAGAGGTATAGGGGGAGGGTTGAGATCTCATAAACATGTTTAACCCCGCCTCTGGCCTTTGTTAGTCTTGTATTATTTTTAATTTTAGTTTCTTGTGTACAATTTGGAGTTTAGTATATGGCGTTCATTATCACTGAACTAGTATATATATTTGATTAGGGGCCAGCTGAAGGACGCCTCCGGGTGCGGGAATTTCTCGCTGCATTGAAGACCTGTTGGTGACCTTCTGCTGTTGTCTATATCTGTTCTATGGCCAGGTTGTCGTCTCTTTGACACATTCCCCCATTTCCATTTTCAATTTTATGTGTACGCATTTTATTTTTTATGTAAGGGTGGTTACTTTCAGCTATATGGAGTGTCGTTCGTGTGTACATCCGTATGACACTAGTATTGAATAATTTATTGTTTATTTCGTGGATGCACTGACAAATGGTACCAAGATGACGTTTTTTTTTTTTTTTTTGATTGTTTGATCAGTCTGTTCACAATAGCTCAATACGTCATTGTACCCAACTTTGTGGGGAAATTACCAATCAACGTATACCTCGATTGTGCATGATGCCCAGCTTGAACTGTAATTTAGCCAATTAAGATCTATATTTTTTCAATCTTAAATTTGTATAGAAAATCAAAACTTACGAAGGACGGACGAATAGACTGATATTGCTATAAAAGGTACCTAGTCGATGTGGTATTATATACATATTAAGATAATCAGTTCCACTGGCATTTAACGATTATAGCACTATTCACCAACAAAAAAAGACCAGGAATGAGTCATGCAAATCCAGTATTTGCTATACCAAGGCAATTAAAAATATATAATTCTATTATTTAAATAATGATTTTAACGTTTTCGTAGCATCAGATCTTTCACGATCCCTTTCACGATCTTCAAAAAGCGGTACAAGATCTTTCACGATCCGAAAATTCATTTTTTTTTTATATTTCATTTTTTTGCAAAATTTCTGATTATGCCAACACAATTTCAAAGTAACTAAAAGAACCATTTGTATCATTAAACTGGACTGATATTTTACAGGAACAGTTGTTTTGTCATTCAATTTATGAAAAGGCACTGGCTACGGTTACATGGAAATGTAACAAGTTATAATAAAAATATTAATGTAACAATATTGGAGACTAAATGCTGGAATGCATGGTTGGTAAGGACCTGATTAATTACGAATGTAACAATAACTATTGAGGCTACGGTTACATATATATATATATAGCGTTATTGTTACATGCAAAAAAGCAATGTACGATGGGACTTGTAATATGTACTAAATAATAAAAGTTGAAGACATTTATTTTATATTTACAATATATACAATTATTACATACAATTTCTTTAATTTTTTATTTACAATGACAGTTTCTACATATCCAGTAAGTGGTTTTAGGAGCATGTTTAAGTCCGACACATTTTTGATGATATTCCTTTTAGAAGATAAGGCAATCATTAATGTTTGCCATGCTTCTGGTGAGAAATACTTTTTTACTCTAGCAATATTGATATTCTCATCCAATATTTTGGTTGGAAGCATGTGGTATATAGTTTCATGTCGTCTTTCAATATGATCGCATTGCCGTCCATTATGGATTTTAAGCCCTAGTCCCACTAGACCACGATCGCACCACGCTCACCGCGATCAAAAATAAATTTAGATCGTGGTGAGGTCGCGGTATGAGCGGCATGAAAATGTAAATTTTCGTTGCTTTCACGATGCTTCTACGTCCTCTCTACGCTTCTACAAAGATCCCGCTACGATTATACCACGTTCTTACCGAGCTTATTCTGCGACCTCACTACGCTTATCAAGATCTTCCTACGCTCTTCACGTTCTCACTACGACCATACCACGAGTTATCCGATAGCAACACGATCTTACTGCGATTATAACACTTTCTTACCACGATTATACTACGTTCATAGCGCGATCTTACTACGTTCTCATCAATAACGTCAACATCGTGTTCCATATCAATACAGTCCAATTCCTTCTATTTCTGATTAAATCGTAGATTTCTCGGAAACAATACAGTCATGTCACCAAATTCTACCAGAACACGTGGGCATGGTGGTAGGAGTTGACGTAGAGGCAGAGGGAGCAAAGTAACGAATCCTGATCAAGCAGAGATGTTGGGCCGACCAATCTAAATTACAACCTAATGCTGGTCCATAAAGCTCAATGACGATATTTTAGTGAACGATAGCAGAGATGACATAGATGCATCAATATATATAGGAAGATGTTGTATGAATGCCAATGAGACAACTCTCCATCCAAGTAACAATTTATAAAAGTAAACAATTATAGGCCAAGGTACGGCCTTCAACACGGAGCCTTGGCTCACATCAATCATCACGCTATAAATGACCCCAAATATTACTAGTGTTAAACCATTTAAACGGGAAAACCAACGGTCTAATCTATATAAAAACGAGAAGCAAGGTTGAGCCGTTAGAGCAAATTGATAATTACATTCAAACAAACAAAATGTAGGGAGCTTTTTTTATATATATTTTATGTGAAAATGACAATGAGAATGATGGTCGTAGTGTGAACGTAGTCAGGTCGTAAGAAGAGCGTGATGAGGATGACAAGGGCGTGCTAGAATCGTACTATGGTCGTGAACAGCGTGGTATAGTCGTAGTGGAAGCGTAGTTGGGTCGCAGTGAGAACGTGATGGTCGTAGTGAGGTCGTGATAACGTCGCTGTGCGATCGTAGCGCAGTCTCTCCGAATAGAATCACGCTTTCGCTACGCTCTCGCTACGATTGTACAGCGACCTTTGCGATCTTACTACGATCTTAGTGCGCTCTCACTACGCTTCTACTACGACCTGATTTCGCCACGACTGCACCACGATTGTTTTGAACATGTTCAAAGTTGGCCACGCTCTTCACGATCTTGAAGACCTCACCACGACCGTGATACGACCTAACTGCGATCTACACGATCGCACTACGATCATCAAAATTTGCATTTTTTTCACAGATCGTAGTGCGATCGTGGCCTAGTGGGACTGGGGTATTAGGTTTACCTCAGATTTCAGTATCCAACTTATACCCCAGTCCAACTAGGCCACGATCGCACTACGATCTGTGAAAAAAATGCAAATTTTGATGATCGTAGTGCGATCGTGTAGATCGCAGTAAGGTCGTATCACGGTCGTGGTGAGGTCTTCAAGATCGTGAAGAGCGTTGCCAACTTTGAACATGTTCAAAACATTCTCGTGGTGCGGTCGTGGCGAAATCAGGTCGTAGTAGAAGCGTAGTGAGAGCGCACTAAGATCGTAGTAAGATCGCAAAGGTCGCTGTACAATCGTAGCGAGAGCGTAGCGAAAGCGTGATTCTATTCGGAGAGACTGCGCTACGATCGCACAGCGACGTTATCACGACCTCACTACGACCATCACGTTCTCACTGCGACCCAACTACGCTTCCACTACGACTATACCACGCTGTTCACGACCATAGTACGATTCTAGCACGCCCTTGTCATCCTCATCACGCTCTTCTTATGACCTGACTACGTTCACACTACGACCATCATTCTCATTGTCATTTTCACATAAAATATATATAAAAAAGCTCCCTACATTTTGTTTGTTTGAATGTAATTATCCATTTGCTCTAACGGCTCAACCACGCTTCTCGTTTTTATATAGATTAGACCGTTGGTTTTCCCGTTTAAATGGTTTAACACTAGTAATATTGTGGGTCCTTTATAGCGTGCTGATTGATGGGAGCCAAGGCTCCGTGTTGAAGGCCGTACCTTGGCCTATAATGTTTTTTTTTTATAAATTGTTACTTGGATGGAGAGTTGTCTCATTGGCACTCATACCACATCTTCCTATATATATTGATACATCTATGTCATCTCTGCTATCGTTCACTAGATATCGTCATTGAGCTTGATGGACCAGCAATAGGTTGTAATTTAGGTTGGATTGGTCGGTCCGACATCTCTGCTTAATCAGGGTTCGTTACTTTGCTCCCTCTGCCTCTACATCAACTCCTACCACCATGTCCACGTGTTCTGGTAGATTTTGGTGGCATGACTGTATTGTTTCCGAGAAATCTACGATTTAATCAGAAATAGAAGGAATTGAACTGTATTGATATGGAACACGATGTTGACGTTATTGATGAGAACGTAGTAAGATCGCGCTATGAACGTAGTATAATCGTGGTAAGAACGTGTTAGAATCGCAGTAAGATCGTGTTGCAGTCGTATAACTCGTGGTATGGTCGTAGTGAAAACGTGAAGAGCGTAAAAAGATCTTGATAAGCGTAGTGAGGTCGCAGAATAAGCGCGGTGAGAACGTGGTATAATCGTAGCGGGATCTTTGTAGAAGCGTAGAGAGGACGTAGTAGCATCGTGAAAGCAACGAAAATTTACATTTTCATGCCGCTCATACCGCGACCATACCACGATCTAAATTTATTTTAGATCGCGGTGAGCGTGGTGCGATCGTGGTCTAGTGGGACTGGGGCTTTAGCAGTTATCATTTTTTTTAGAGCTGCGTTTGTATCTATAGCTGTATGAAATTTGTGTCTTGATATTGTTTCAGTTTCGTTTCAAACGCATCCCAAGTTTTAAATTTATCATCCAAAACAAAATTGGTAATAGGAATCTCTTCATCCATTGCTCAAAGTATAATGACAGTAATAAGAGTAATAGTAGGTGTGCAATTCAAATACTTAAAAAAGTGAACACTTTTCGCAGCCCGAGTTCTCAACAAAAAACCATTGAACTATATTTTTCGCCTTTGGCACTTCTAATCTGAAGTAGTACCCTTAAGAACATCAAAACCATTAATACGTAAAATTATTTAAACACCATTTGTTGAATTACAATATTTATTATTTATCAGTATTACAAGTATTATTTATTACATACAGAGACATAATATTGTATTATATGTCTCTGGTACATATGAAAGAATTAAGCAACACAACTATATATATATATGGCCCTCAACTATAGTACTAACTATATTTAAATTAAATAAATCAAGCGTACATTTCTATTTTTCATGTAACAATAACACAATGTAACTGTAACCTCAATAATTGTTGTTACATTCGTAATTAATCGGTTCTTTACCCAACTTTGCATTCCGTCAATTAGTCTCCGATGTAACAATAACATTTTTACTATTGTTACATTTCCATATAACCGTAGCCAGTGCCTTATGAAAAACATCTGGTTTGTTTACATATTTAATGTCATATTGAAATGTCGTGGAGCAATCTGCCTTTTGTAGTTTTGTAAAAACGGTGTACTTTTAAACCTTGGCTTTTCTCAGTCACATACTGATCATTACGTTGAACCGTTTTGACAGACACTTTAATTTTTCTTGAAAAATTTGTCGGTATTCAATAAATTATGTTAGTAATTGACCTTACTTAGGGAGCTACCATTTGATTTTTATGTGGGGGGGGGGGGGGGGGGGGGGTAGGATGAAACATTTTGTCTTGCATTTTTTTTTAGCTGTAATCTCTGTCTTGCATTTTTATTTTTCACTCTGTTCGGTCCGGCCTTTTTTTTTTCTAGTTTATCCTGACTTTTTTTTACCTAAATTGTCGTCCTGACTTTTTTTTTGCAAGTGTCTCATCCTGCCTTTTTTTTTTACTCAAAACTCCTGTCCTGCCTATATTTTCAAATTTCATCCTAGCCCCTCCCCCCCCATACAAATTTCCTTGGCTTCACGATCCTATACCTGGAGCTTTCACGATCCAGTGGTAGATCCAGAAATTTTCATAAGTGGGGGCCCAGAGGAGGCCCGATTTCGTCACGCCTCAGTGATTCCCTATGTAAGCAACCACATTTTTTTCTCAAAAAGGGGGAGGGCGGGACACCCGCCCCCCCCCCTTTAATCCGCCTCTGCGATCCAATCGCAATACTTGGTCATGACCATGTTGACCACCGTTAAGTTTTCTTTCTCGATTTGGTACCGAATGACACCCGTGAAATCCCTCCACTATCTGGAGCACCACAGGAAATCTGGCTACAAGGGAGATAACACACACATCAAAAAATATACAAACAGGAAAAGATAACTTGAGTCAAGTGGGTGGATACGATGGAAATATTAGTCATAAAATAACTGTTTTACATATTATTTTATATATTAGGTCATTGACATCAATATATTTCAGGACTAGACAACATTATTTGGAGCTATGTCGAAAACGGTATGCATGCATTAGTGAAGTGGTTCTTTTACAAATTGCAGAAAATATATAAATAGGCTATATATATAAAGGAAATCAAATAGAAAACGAAAGTAGAAATCCTTATTGGATTCTATGTTCAAAGCGGTTTTTTTTTGTGTGGGGAATTATACTGAAAATTGATTTATAAATAAAATGAGCAAATTTGAAATTTTGTCACAAATTGTGATTTGGTAGTTTTACCAAAATTTTAAACATATAGGTTTAGATTATAACTTTAATAGTAAAATTGAAAAAAAAATGAACCTTTTGCTTCTTTTAAGTAGCAAGGTTTATGCCTTTGATGCAATCATTTAGCTGTAAATTCTATATTTGTTGAAAAAAATGTAAGTATGAAGGCTTTACATATTGAACTGATACTTCCCCAGCAGTGGGAATATTTTGCCTGTATAATTCAAGGTTTCATCTTACAGATTATGATTTTTGTTCGTGATCAAAATTTCATTGTTCGGGGGTGTTGAAATTAGTGGGGGTAATTTAAGTAACAATACTTAAAAAGGTGATTTTTTGGAAGAAAATAGAGATATGATAGTGAATTTCATGTCATTATCCCAGATTCAGTACAAGTTCACCTGACATGACAGGTCATCCTATCAACACAGATCTATGTTGGTTCTGATAATTTTAGCAACATAATAAATTAGTCTCTGGATCATTAGTCATTTAGTATTGTATATATATTAAAAGCTACAATAAAATTTTAATCACTTAGTCTAGTGATTTATTTGTACTACTTAAATAGGTGATTAGTAAAGAAAGACAACTCTTACTTCAAACATTAGTGGACAAAATGTTACTTGAATCAGTGATTTAGAAATCATTCATTTAAGTAAGTCCCCTGACTGGACACAGAATACCCCTCTAGGCTGAGTAATCAGAGACATGTCTCTGCTCTAATTAATCAAACATTTTCTGCAGTAAAATTCCGTGTTGATAATGAGGGTCTGGATCACAGTCACTTGTTTCTGTCAATATGAGGGTTTACTATCCACACTTGTACAAAAAATTGTGTCCATCCTTAGAAAAGTTCCAATTCCATTTTTTCATCCTCAAATAAAATAAGACAGTTTGTTGCTGTATATCATAAGATAAGATAAAATAAGATAAGATAAGGGCATATAATAAGAGAATACATAGAACCAGACGTAAACCAGCCGGAAACCAAGCGCAACTAACAGTCAGAGATATAACTCTATAGGGTTATTCCAGAAAATAACTTGCGTGTGTTATTACAGATACTTTCATGAGTTGTCTACTCTTTATTCCTTAAATTTTCAAAATCTGTTATAACATATATGCTTGTTATTTGTAAAATTATTTCATTTATAGTGGGCTCTAGGGAGATCTTCAGACTTTGCGCAGAAACTAAATGCATAGCCTTGATAACTAATTATATGACCGCAAAAATTGAAAATTTTGGGAGTTTTGGTTCTAACAGTTTAGAAATTAGGGTCCAAAAAAGGGCATAAATAAGCATTTTTCTTGGTTTTCGCACCATAATTTAGAAGAAGTAAATAGAAATCTATGAAATTTATACACAAGGTTTATGACCACAAAAGGAAGGTTGGGATTGATTTTGGGAGTTGAGGTCCCAACAGTTTAGGAATAAGGGGCCAAAAAGGGCCCAAATAAGCATTTTCTTGGTTTTCACACTATAACTTTAGTTTAAGTTAATAGAAATCTATGAAATTTTGATACAAGGTTTATGACCATAAAAGGAAGGTTGGGATTGATTTTGGGAGTTGATGTCCCAACAGTTTAGGAATTAGGGGCCAAAAAGGGGCCCAAATAAGCATTTTTCTTGGTTTTCGCACCATAACTTTAGTATAAGTAAATAGAAATCTATGAAATTTAAACACAAGGTTTATGACCATAAAAGGAAGGTTGGAATTGATTTTGGGAGTTTTGGTCCCAACAGTTTAGGAATAAGGGGCCCAAAGGGTCCAAAATTAAACTTTGTTTGATTTCATCAAAAATTGATTTAATTGGGGTTCTTTGATATTCCGAATCTAACTGTGTATGTAGATTCTTAATTTTTGGTCCCGTTTTCATTTGGACCATTCCAGTTAATTTCTGGCAGGTGGGGATGGATGGGGAGATATTTTTATATACGTATCAGAAAAAAAGATCTTGAAAAACTACCTATCAGATATAAAAAATTAAGACCTATCAGATGAAAAGTTCCTGTTCATGTTGGGTGGATGGGCTTTCATGGGAAAAATTGACCTATCAGAACTTTTTACTGCAAGGACTGTACCCATCAGAATTTTAAAAGCAATACCTGATAATGCATGATACGAAACTGTCTACATTTCAAAGTACCCATCAGATCTGACATAGGCATTTTTGTTATCCCTAAGATGTAATCATTTTTAATTATTTACTGCTGCCAAGACCCTCAGAAGTTTTGTGCGTATGAGTGTACCTGTCAGATGAAAAAAAACCAAATTTCAGCCCTAAGATGTATAAATTTTACACTCAGAAGTTTTGTGCGTATGATTGTACCTGTCAGATGAAAAAAAACCAAATTTCAGCCCTAAGATGTATAAATTTTACACCTCTCAGAAAGGACCATCTATATCCCTTTAGCAGATATTAACTTGAATGGCCCATTGGTCTAGATCTACATTAAGGTCCAAAGGGTCCAAAATTAAACTTTGTTTGATTTCATCAAAAATTGAATAATTGGGGTTCTTTGATATATGCCAAATCTAACTGTGTATGTAGATTCTTAATTTTTGGTCTTGTTTTCAAATTGGTCTACATTAAAGTCCAAAGGGTCCAAAATTAAACTTTAAGTTTGATTTGAACAAAAATTGAATTCTTGGGCTTCTTTGATATGCTGAATCCAAACATGTACTTAGATTTTTGATTATGGGCCCAGTTTTCAAGTTGGTCCAAATCAGGATCCAAAATTATTATATTAAGTATTGTGCAATAGCAAGAAATTTTTGATTGCACAGTATTCAGCAATAGCAAGAAATCTTCAATTGCACAGTATTGAGGGGGGATAGGACCTTTATCGGGACTCAGGGATCAGGTGTTTTTAAGCTCGGGATTGACCCTTTGGGGATCCGGGAATTCTTTTCTTCGGATTTCGGGACGTCAGGATTTACTTTATTTAAATTCGGGATTTCAGGATTTCGTGTTTTTAAGCCCAGGATTTCGGGATCAGGACCCCTCCTATCCCCCCTCAGTATTGTGCAATAGCAAGAAATTTTCAATTGCACAGTATTGCGCAATAGCAAGAAATCTTCAATTGTACAGTATTGTGCAATATTTAGATAGTGTTTTTAATTGCACAGTATTGCATAATTTTAGCAAGAAATATCTAATTACACAATATTGCGCAGTAGCAACAAATTTTCAATTGGAGTTATCTTTCTTTGTCCAGAATAGTAGTTGAATGAACTTAAATCATTGTTTTATACAATATACAATGTATATTCACTTTTACTACCAACTGATAAATTAAAACAATCTTTATCATTCATTGATAACAAGCACTTTTTTTACATTTTTACATTTTTTTGGATAAGGGAAAGGGGGGGGGGGGGTTCAATTTTTCTCATTTCAGATTTCATCAATAAAAAGAAAATTTCTTCAAACATTTTTTTGAGAGGATTAATATTCAACAGCATAGTGAATTGCTCAAAGGCAAAAAACAAATTTTAAGTTCATTAGACCACATTCATTCTGTGTCAGAAACCTATGCTGTGTCAACTATTTAAACACAATCCAAAGGAGTATGTTCGATAAGGTCCTAAAATGGCCCACTTTTTTAGCGTAAATTTCAAATTCGGATTTATTGACCAATATCACGATAAATTATAGCTAATACATTGACTAGATAGGATATAAGCAATTTTGTTTAAAATTTTACGTTTCTGCGTTTCATTATGACGTCACAAGTTGTACTCATATTGATTTTTCACGAAAAAATCAATGAAAATGGGTAAATTTCCAAAGACTATTTGACAGGAAACATAGAGCGCATACGTCGACAACAAAGATCTTTTTAATTAATGTTTGTGAAGACATTTAACATGTCTTATTTGAATATTAAGCTTGTCGACACCTGCGCTCTATGTTTCCTGGTCCTTTATTTGGTTGAAATCCCGCTTATTTTGTCAAATTTCACAAAAATCCCTTATCCAAATTTCAGCCCTAAGATGTATAAATTTTACACTCAGAAGTTTTGTGCGTATGATTGTACCTGTCAGATGAAAAAAAACCAAATTTCAGCCCTAAGATGTATAAATTTTACACCTCTCAGAAAGGACCATCTATATCCCTTTAGCAGATATTAACTTGAATGGCCCATTGGTCTAGATCTACATTAAGGTCCAAAGGGTCCAAAATTAAACTTTGTTTGATTTCATCAAAAATTGAATAATTGGGGTTCTTTGATATATGCCAAATCTAACTGTGTATGTAGATTCTTAATTTTTGGTCTTGTTTTCAAATTGGTCTACATTAAAGTCCAAAGGGTCCAAAATTAAACTTTAAGTTTGATTTGAACAAAAATTGAATTCTTGGGCTTCTTTGATATGCTGAATCCAAACATGTACTTAGATTTTTGATTATGGGCCCAGTTTTCAAGTTGGTCCAAATCAGGATCCAAAATTATTATATTAAGTATTGTGCAATAGCAAGAAATTTTTGATTGCACAGTATTCAGCAATAGCAAGAAATCTTCAATTGCACAGTATTGAGGGGGGATAGGACCTTTATCGGGACTCAGGGATCAGGTGTTTTTAAGCTCGGGATTGACCCTTTGGGGATCCGGGAATTCTTTTCTTCGGATTTCGTGACGTCAGGATTTACTTTATTTAAATTCGGGATTTCAGGATTTCGTGTTTTTAAGCCCAGGATTTCGGGATCAGGACCCCTCCTATCCCCCCTCAGTATTGTGCAATAGCAAGAAATTTTCAATTGCACAGTATTGCGCAATAGCAAGAAATCTTCAATTGTACAGTATTGTGCAATATTTAGATAGTGTTTTTAATTGCACAGTATTGCATAATTTTAGCAAGAAATATCTAATTACACAATATTGCGCAGTAGCAACAAATTTTCAATTGGAGTTATCTTTCTTTGTCCAGAATAGTAGTTGAATGAACTTAAATCATTGTTTTATACAATATACAATGTATATTCACTTTTACTACCAACTGATAAATTAAAACAATC